>NC_086366.1:386088-438517 GCF_036324505.1 Eleginops maclovinus
CCTGTTAGCATGCTAGCTGCTAATCTACAGGTGAACTGACCTGTTCCTCCCCTGAACACTCTCCGTCTCCCACCTCAAATGTACTTAAGAATCCAAATAAACACTTAATATAAGTTACAGAACAGCTGGAAGTTTTAAACACCTGTCAACGAGCTAGCAGAGGTTTAGTTTAGCTGCTAAAGAGAGCTAACCATGGAGCTAACATGCTAACGACAGTTTTAAAGTATCTATGACAGTCTTCTGAGGGATGGGAAGGGAACTTGTAGTACACTTTCTTCTGTAAGCGTAATTATATTTTGTCAGCGTTGAGTTTATTCTGAGAGACCGGAGGACAAGGAACTTTCTCCATGTTTGTCAGACGTTACAGAGAGATGGGTTTTCATCCACCTGTTTGGATTCAAAGTGATCCTTCAAACACATCAGAGCAGCACTGCCTCGAGTTGGGATTATTTTAAAGCGTTTGTTAAGCTATACACACTTTACATGATGACACACACAGTGGGAGGCCATGGTAAGCATTTGGATTTCAAAACAACAACCAATCAAGGCTCTCTCATTATTGACTCCATGAGCTTCTTTTGATTCGGGTCTTTCCACTGGAGAAACTGTTAGAGGGTTTAAACTCCAGTAAATGTAATAAATCGCACACAATATTTAACCGGTATTAGATATTATATTAGTCATCCCTGTCTGCTTCCTATAAGGGCCGTCAGGTGGCGGTTGATGTTGCATTACTACGTATTATATCTATTATATAACGTGTTATTGTTTGTTATTATAACTCACCGGCCCTGACAGCGTTGAAGTATTATATATATATATGTATACACACCTAACCAGCTCTGGTAGTATCCGTTAAGTCGCGGTCGTTGGTGTATTATGATGTACTATAAGCAACCAGCAGCAGTAGTGTCTGATCGTGGTTCTCGGTGATCCGGGGAACTCCTTCAGTTTATAATGCATTACCATTATGTATTATAAATAAATATATTATAGATTATATGATATATAACACTAACCAGCAGTAGTAGTGTCGGTCAGATCGTGGCTCTCGGTGATCCGGGGGAACTCCTTCAGTTTCCGGCCGCTCAGGTTGAGTCTCCCGGTGCTCGAGCCTTCCTCCAGAGCCCGGTCCAGAGAGCGGTTCCAGGAGGCCGGTCCGGTGCTGTTCCCCGGTAACACGGTCCCTCTAAAGGAGAGTCCTCCCACTGTGATTCCTCCTGTGTTTCCTCCGGTGTTTTCCACAGAGCCCAGCAACACCGAGGCCGCCATTGCTCTGTTAGCTCCTGGGTGCTAACGGCTAACTCCACCCTAAACTCTGAGGAGCATGCGCAGTGCGGCGCACGCACTGTGAACACTGAGTACTGCGACACCGCGCGCACGGCGAGCATCCGCCAAAATATAAAGTTAATAAATAAAATAACATAAAATTGTTTTTATTATTTCATTTATGTTTTTAGTATTACTGTACATCTCTACCCTGAGTTTTTAGTATACAACATGACGTGCATAAATGTTCTTTAATAGACTGAATGTATGTAACAATAAGAAATAAGAATAATGACACTTACATCCGTTCTGCTCACAAAATACGCACTTTATTCTGAATAACCTGTAAACAAACAAAGCATGTGAATAAAGTGTGTTTTTACAATATATGTTATTCACTATTGAAGTCAACTTATTTGACAACAAAAGTCACATGTTTGCCATATCAAAACACTGCCATTCAAAATAACACTTCATGAGCTAATTGGCCAAAATATGTGCCACGTGGCCAAACACCTCAATGCTTAATTGTTAGCACTTCAATCAGGAAGTAAGCACTATAAAAGCACCACAGGTGAGCATCTGTTTTTTACAACAGCAATGGAAAACGTCGCAGATAGAGGAAGAGGAAGGGTGAGAATGAGAGGAGGAGGAAGAATGAGAGGTAGGGGGAGAGCTGGTAGAGGAGTTCATGGCCAAAGACAACAACTTTCAAATGAAATCAGAGCAACCTGAGTTGATCAGGTCATCAACCATGGGCTGACAATGTCAGAAGCTGGACAGAGAGCAGCCCAACTTGAGCCGTTTTACTGTCGCCTCTGTCATCCGGACATTTAGACTGGAGCACAGGTAGGCAACCAACATTTCTTTCACTCTTTGTAGTACACGCCATTTCATAGTGTATCAGTTGGGTGACACCTGTTTACTTCATGATGGCTGATGTCATACACTTACTGTACACGTTTCCTGTACCATTTTCTCCACTGTGGGGGAAATATCTTCAGGCTGCAGTGCCCTATGTTTTAGTTTTTTCTAAAGGACTGAGAGACGCAGCCAGGGTGGAGGAAGAGGCCTAATGTTCACCGGGGTACAGGAAGCTGCCATCGTAAACTTGGTTTTGGAAAGTAATGAAATCAGATTAAGAGATATTCGAAGTCACATCATCCAAGACAACACCGTATTCAACAACATTCAACAGTCAGTTTGTCCACATTGGCTCATGTTCTCGAGCAAAACCAAATCAGTATGAAACCACTTTAAAAGGTGCCTTCTGAGAGAAACCCTCAAAGACACAAAGAGCTCAGAAGAGCATATGTGAGTACAACATTGACTACAGTACACTACATGCACCATTGTTTCCCAGTGTACTGGATAACACCGTGTTGACTGATTTTTGTTCTTTGTTTCTAGGGAGTTCTGGAAATGGATGCTCAGGAAATCCCGCATGAGTTCATCTTTGTAGATGAGGCTAGGTTCAACTTAGCAAAGACCAGAAGAAGGGGAAGGAACGTCATTGGCCACAGAGCCATTATAGATGTTCCTGGCCAACGTGGTGGGAACACCACAATGTGCGCTGCCATCTCCAATACGCATGGTGTCTTCCACCGTCATGCCAACCTTGGACCATACAACACAGCCCATTGTCTCACATTTCTGGACAGACTCCACAATATTCTCATACCACCAGAGTGTATGAATGATGCAGAGCATCGAAGGAACAGGTATGTTATAGTCTGGGACACGGTGAGTTTTCATCGTGCAGCCCCAGTCCAAACCTGGTTTGCTGACCACCCACCATTTGTCGTGCAATACCTCCCACCATACTCACCATTTTTGAACCCCATAGAAGAGTTCTTTTCAGCATGGCGGTGGAAGGTTTACGACCGGCAGCCCTTTGTGTGCATGCCTCTTTTGCAGGCTATGGAAGAGGCATGTGATGAAATTGATGTGGGTGCGATTCAGGGATGGATAAGGCACTCAAGGCGCTTCTTCCCTCGATGTCTGGCAAGGCAGGATATTGCCTGTGATGTGGACTCGGCGTTGTGGCCAGATCCAGCTATGCCGCAAGATGCTGCCTAATTACAGTATTTTTCTCGCCTCTTTTTTCATATATATTTTTTCTGTCATTTTCTTTTTCAGTTGACTGTTTTTTGTTAGCATATTTTTGTTCACTCCAATGTATCTGCTGTGCATATTTTGCATAGACTTTTTAGGTGAGAAATAAAAAATAAAGCAGCATGTGTGTGTATCTGAACAATCTGAGGAATTTCAACGATTTGAACTATTTTACTTTTATGGCCAAGCTTACTAAAGAGGTTAGTGCTTTACATTTTGCCCAACTGTGTGTAGTTGGTGAGACTTCACACTGGTAATATGAATGAAGTGTGTGCTGTTTGGTGCAAAAGTTAGATTTTCATAATGGTATATGTAGTTTTGGTTGCAGTGCTTCATTTTGCAGCATATATGAGGTATTTTGCAGTTTGGGTGTGTGGTTGTGTTTAGTATTTTGATAAAACCAGGATAGTTTCCCAAATTGTGTTTAAGCAATTGTAAAAAACTGTAATAATTCCCTGATCATTGAGCAGAGGGAAAGTAACGTGTGTGTGTGTGTGTGTGTGTGTGTGTGTGTGTGTGTGTGTGTGTGTGTGTGTGTGTGTGTGTGTGTGTGTGTGTGTGTGTAGTTTCCAAAATTGTGTTTAAGCAATTGTAAAAAACTGTAATGATCTGATTTGAATGGTTTTCTTTTGTGCACTGGTGTTCATAAACACTTTACATTTTTATACAGGTTTTGTTTGTTGAACTTTTAAAATTATTTGTATTATTATGTAAAACATTTAATGATAATATGTCACAAAACACAACATGTCATAAAACTCTTGTGTTTTATGACATGTTGAGTTTTGTGAAATGTTGTTGTGTTTTGGGAAATGTCGTTTC
Source organism: Eleginops maclovinus (assembly GCF_036324505.1). Lineage (NCBI taxonomy): Eukaryota > Metazoa > Chordata > Actinopteri > Perciformes > Eleginopidae > Eleginops > Eleginops maclovinus. Next base: position 390,295 of record NC_086366.1, read on the forward strand.
GACTTGCACTCCAGGGCCACCGTATTTGTTACTTTGTATCAATTCTGACTCGTGTGCACTTCTCATCTGACATTATCTCAAAACTCCATCCCCCAGAATCCTCGGCGCTGTCCGCATATTGACGCACGCGTGGTGTGGCTGCAGTGTCGGGGCCGGGTATCATGGCGACGTACGTGGACATCCTGAGGAGCGAGTTTCCTCAAATCGACACCGAGGTCTTCGACTACATTAAAGGTGAGGGACCGGGGGGATAGAGTCTCTGAGTGCCGGGGAGAGAGGAGCTGTTTGTCCGGGAAAGAGGAGTGGTTTCTCGGGACAGAGGAGAGACAAACACCGGCCTTTAATCTGCCGTTAGCCGGGCCGAGCTAACAGGCTAACACCGTGTGGAGACACCGGTTAGAGAGCATGACTCTGGCTGGGAACCAGAGCTGAAACCCGGGTAGAAGTACTCAGATCTTGTACTTGAGTAAAGTAGAAGTACTCAGATCTGGTACTTGAGTAAAAGTAGAAGTATTTAAGTCAGAGTAGAAGTACTCTTTGATCTACTTGAGTAAAAGTAGAAGTACTCAGATCTGTACTTGAGTAAAAGTAGAAGTACTTAAGTAAGAGTAGAAGTACTCAGATGTTGTTCTTGAGTAAAGTAGAAGTACTCAGATCTTGTACTTGAGTAAAAGTACTCAGATCTGGTACTTGAGTAAAGGTACTCAGTTAGTCAGGTAGTATTACAGCAGTATTACAGCAGTATATTAGGTAGTATTACAGCAGTATCTCAGGTAGTATTACAGCAGTATTACAGCAGTATCTCAGGTAGTATTACAGCAGTATTACAGCAGTATATTAGGTAGTATTACAGCACTATCTCAGGTAGTATTACAGCAGTATCTCAGGTAGTATTACAGCAGTATCTCAGGTAGTATTACAGCAGTATCTCAGGTAGTATTACAGCAGTATATCAGGTAGTATTACAGCAGTATATCAGGTAGTATTACAGCAGTATCTCGGGCAGTATTACAGCAGTATCTCAGGTAGTATTACAGCAGTATCTCAGGTAGTATAACAGCAGTATCTCAGGTAGTATTACAGCAGTATATCAGGTAGTATTACAGCAGTATTACAGCAGTATATCAGGTAGTATTACAGCAGTATCTCAGGTAGTATAACAGCAGTATCTCAGGTAGTATTACAGCAGTATCTCAGGTAGTATTACAGCAGTATCTCAGGCAGTATTACAGCAGTATCTCAGGTAGTATTACAGCAGTATCTCAGGCAGTATTTGATGCAGTACTGTGTTGCAGGTGTGTTGGACAGCTGCGGGGCGGACTTCGAGGATGGGGAGGAGGTGTACGACGCCGTTGGAGGAGTCCTGCAGGAAGTCTCTACTGACAGCAAAAACGAAGACGACGTGAAGGAGATCTGCTACCAGATGTTCAACACTCTCAAACTGTGAGCACTGCCGCCGGAATATCATGTGGAAAAATCTGTGTTTCTTTAGTGAATAATGTTTGTTCCTGAGTAGCCTGTGTCTTTCTCTAAAAGTATGTTTGGGATCATCATGCGTCTCTCTCAGGAATAACATGCCTTACATCTTACACTGTCAGTGTTTCCTTCAGCAATAACATGCCTTTCATTCAAGGAAAGTGCGTTGTTTAGGGAATACTGTGCCTCTCTCCCTCGAATACCGTGCCTCTCTCCCTCGAATACCGTGCCTCTCTCTCGAATACTGTGCCTCTCCCTCGAATACCGTGCCTCTCTCCCTCGAATACCGTGCCTCTCTCCCTCGAATACCGTGCCTCTCTCTCGAATACTGTGCCTCTCTCTCGAATACTGTGCCTCTCTCTCGAATACTGTGCCTCTCTCTCTCGAATACTGTGCCTCTCTCTCTGGAATACCGTGCCTCTCTCTGGAATACCGTGCCTCTCTCCCTCGAATACTGTGCCTCTCTCTCGAATACTGTGCCTCTCTCTCTGGAATACCGTGCCTCTCTCTCTGGAATACCGTGCCTCTCTCTGGAATACCGTGCCTCTCTCTCGAATACCGTGCCTCTCCCTCGAATACCGTGCCTCTCTCTCGAATACCGTGCCTCTCCCTCGAATACCGTGCCTCTCTCCCTCGAATACCGTGCCTCTCTCTCTCGAATATCGTGCCTCTCTCTCTGGAATACCGTGCCTCTCTCTCTCTGGAATACCGTGCCTCTCTCTCTCTGGAATACCGTGCCTCTCTCTCTCTGGAATACCGTGCCTCTCTCTCTCTGGAATACCGTGCCTCTCTCTCTCTGGAATACCGTGCCTCTCTCTGGAATACCGTGCCTCTCTCTCTCGAATACCGTGCCTCTCTCTCGAATACCGTGCCTCTCTCTCTCGAATACCGTGCCTCTCTCTCGAATACCGTGCCTCTCTCTCTCGAATACTGTGCCTCTCTCTCGAATACCGTGCCTCTCTCTGGAATACCGTGTCTCTCTCTCTCGAATACCGTGCCTCTCTCTCTCTGGAATACCGTGCCTCTCTCTCTCGAATACCGTGCCTCTCTCTCTCGAATACCGTGCCTCTCTCCCTCGAATACCGTGCCTCTCTCTCTCGAATATCGTGCCTCTCTCTCTCGAATACTGTGCCTCTCTCTCTGGAATACCGTGCCTCTCTCTCTCTGGAATACCGTGCCTCTCTCTCTCTGGAATACCGTGCCTCTCTCTCTCTGGAATACCGTGCCTCTCTCTCTCTGGAATACCGTGCCTCTCTCTGGAATACCGTGCCTCTCTCTCTCGAATACCGTGCCTCTCTCTCGAATACCGTGCCTCTCTCTCTCGAATACTGTGCCTCTCTCTCGAATACTGTGCCTCTCTCTCGAATACTGTGCCTCTCTCTGGAATACTGTGCCTCTCTCTGGAATACCGTGTCTCTCTCTCTCGAATACCGTGCCTCTCTCTCTCTGGAATACCGTGCCTCTCTCTCGAATACCGTGCCTCTCTCTCTCGAATACTGTGCCTCTCTCTCGAATACTGTGCCTCTCTCTCGAATACTGTGCCTCTCTCTGGAATACCGTGTCTCTCTCTCTCGAATACCGTGCCTCTCTCTCTCTGGAATACCGTGCCCTCTCTCTCTGGAATACCGTGTCTCTCTCTCTCGAATACCGTGCCTCTCTCTCGAATGCCGTGCCTCTCTCTCTGGAATACCGTGCCTCTCTCTGGAATACCGTGCCTCTCTCTGTGGAATACCGTGTCTCTCTCTCTCGAATACCGTGCCTCTCTCTGGAATACCGTGTCTCTCTCTCTCGAATACCGTGCCTCTCTCTCTCGAATACCGTGCCTCTCTCTCTGGAATACCGTGCCTCTCTCTCTCGAATACCGTGCCTCTCTCTGTGGAATACCGTGTCTCTCTCTCTCGAATACCGTGCTCTCTGGAATACCGGCCTCTCTCTCTCGAATACCGTGCCTCTCTCTCTGGAATACCGTGTCTCTCTCTCGAATACCGTGCCCCTCTCTCTCGAATACCGTGCCTCTCTCTCTGGAATACCGTCTCTCTCTCTCGAATACCGTGCCTCTCTCTCTCGAATACCGTGCCTCTCTCTCTCGAATACCGTGTCTCTCTACCGTGCCTCTCTCTGGAATACCGTGCTCTCTCTCTCTGGAATCCGTGCCTCTCTCTCTCTCTACCGTGCCTCTCTCTCTGGAATACCGTGCCTCTCTCTCTGGAATACCGTGCCTCTCTCTCTGGAATACCGTGCCTCTCTCTCTCTGGACTTACCGTGCCTCTCTCTCTGGAATACCGTGTCTCTCTCTACCGTGCCTCTCTCTCTGGAATACCAAGCCTCCCTCTCTGGAATAACTTTTGATTTGTGTTGTGTGTTCACCAGGAATAACCATCATGGGAATCACAGGCAGGTGCTGCTGGATGCTCCCGTTCAGCTCTCTCAGATCTCTGCAGACAGCGGTAAGACAACAATAATATTCTGGACTCATTTAAACGTGTTGTACCTCTCAGTGTTTGATACTAAAGGTGTGTCTCAGTGTTTGATACTAAAGGTGTGTCTCAGTGTTTGATACTAAAGGTGTGTCTCAGTGTTTGATACTACAGGTGTGTCTCAGTGTTTGATACTAAAGGTGTGTCTCAGTGTTTGATACTAAAGGTGTGTCTCAGTGTTTGATACTAAAGGTGTGTCTCAGTGTTTGATACTAAAGGTGTGTCTCAGTGTTTGATACTAAAGGTGTGTCTCAGTGTTTGATACTACAGGTGTGTCTCAGTGTTTGATACTAAAGGTGTGTCTCAGTGTTTGATACTAAAGGTGTGTCTCAGTGTTTGATACTCAAGGTGTGTCTCAGTGTTTGATACTAAAGGTGTGTCTCAGTGTTTGATACTCAAGGTGTGTCTCAGTGTTTGATACTCAAGGTGTGTCTCAGTGTTTGATACTCAAGGTGTGTCTCAGTGTTTGATACTCAAGGTGTGTCTCAGTGTTTGATACTCAAGGTGTGTCTCAGTGTTTGATACTAAAGGTGTCTCCCTGTCTGCTCAGTGTGTGCAGCAGAGGACGTGCAGGGTATCTGGATGATGAAGCGTGGGCAGAACACGGTAGGTTCACTTCCCTCTCAATCAGCTGTTTAATACCAACAGGTGATCTATGAGTTGATCATGTGACTTCCTGTCTGTCCTCAGACGGTGGACGCTAAGAAGCTGGAAAAGGCCGAGGCTAAGCTGAAGGCTAAACATGAGCGCCGCAACGAGAGGGATGGCCTGAAACCCTCCACTCCAATGTCAGTACACACCTGTCCTCTCGCTACTCACCTGTCCTCTCGCTACTCACCTGTCCTCTCGCTACTCACCTGTCCTCTCGCTACTCACCTGTCCTCTCGCTACTCACCTGTCCTCTCACTCACTACTCCTCTCAATACTCGCCTGTCCCCTGACTACTCATCTGTCCTCTCACTACTCACCTGTCCTCTCACTACTCACCTGTCCTCTCACTACTCACCTGTCCTCTCACTACTCACCTGTCCTCTCACCTGTCCTATCACTACTCACCTGTCCTCTCACTCTCACCTGTCCTATCACTCTCACTACTCACCTGTCCCCTCACTACTCACCTGTCCTCTCACTCTCACTACTCGCCTGTCCTCTCACTACTCACCTGTCCTCTCACTCTCACTACTCACCTGTCCTCTCACTCTCACTACTCACCTGTCCCCTCACTACTCCCCTGTCCTATCACTCTCACTACTCACCTGTCCCCTCACTACTCACCTGTCCTCTCACTCTCACTACTCACCTGTCCTCTCACTACTCACCTGTCCTCTCACCTGTCCTATCACTCTCACTACTCACCTGTCCCCTCACTACTCACCTGTCCTCTCACTCTCACTACTCACCTGTCCCCTCACTACTCACCTGTCCTCTCACTACTCACCTGTACTCTCACCTGTCCTATCACTACTCACCTGTCCTCTCACTACTCACCTGTACTCTCACCTGTCCTATCACTACTCACCTGTCCTCTCACTACTCACCTGTCCTCCCGTCTTGTCTCTCAGAGTCCTGGAGGAGGCGTCGGCCAGTCAGGCAAGCAATAAGAAAGACAGCCGAGTCGACCTATCAGGGAAGAACCGCAGCTACGACATCCGCATCGAAAACTTTGATGTTTCCTTCGGAGAAAGGTGAGTCTTCAGTAGCAGCAGAACCAGGAGCTGGTCCCAGGTCAGCTCTGACTGTAGGATCTGTGCAGGTGTTTGCTGCAGGGGGCGGAGCTCTCTCTGGCTTCGGGCCGTCGGTACGGTCTGATTGGTCGTAACGGTTTGGGGAAGACGACGCTGCTGAAGATGCTGGCGAGTCGCAGCCTCCGGGTTCCGCCACACATCACCATCCTCCACGTGGAACAGGAAGTGGCCGGAGACGAGACCGGCGCACTGCAGAGCGTCCTGGAGAGCGACACAGTGAGGGAGGGGCTGCTGCTGGAGGAGAAGACGCTCAACGCTCGCATCGCCAACGGAACGTAAGAAACACAGAGGAACATGTGAGGGGGGGGGGGAGTCCAGAGTAACTTGAAGCCCCATAAAAATGTTTCTTCTTTGTTTGTTGTTGTTGTTTGTTTTTAATACGTTGTTGTTCCCCAGATCTGACGGGTTGGAGAGCGTAAGGCTGACGGAGATCTACGCCAAGCTGGAGGAGGTCGAGGCGGACAAGGCTCCGGCCCGGTGAGCCAGCTGTTGTTGTTGTTGTTTGTTACTGTCCTTTCTCCCGTTGGGTCTGACTGGTGATGTGTTTGTGATTGACATCTGTCTCATTCAATCAGAGCGTCTGTCATCCTGGCTGGACTCGGGTTTTCTCCCAAAATGCAACAGCAGACCACCAAGTGAGCGGGGGCGCACACACACACACACACACGCACACACACGCACCTTACTGACATATGGGTTTATATTAATGTGTTTGTGTGTGTGTGTAGGGAGTTCTCAGGAGGATGGAGGATGAGGCTGGCGTTGGCCCGAGCTCTGTTTGCTCGGTGAGTGTTTTTCATCTCTACGTTTACAGAGTTAGTATTCAGACCTGTGTGTTAATGTGTGTTAATGTGTGTTAATGTGTGTGTGTGTGTGTGTGTGTGTGTGTGTGTTCCCACCAGGCCGGACCTGCTGCTGTTGGATGGTGAGTCCCACAGACAGACAGCAGGATGTAGTATTGTGTAGCTCTAGTCCCCTAGTAGAGTGTGTAGTATAGTGTGTGTGTAGTAGTATAGTGTGTATTATCAGTAGTATAGTGTGTAGTAGTGTGTGTGTGTAGTAGTAGTAGTGTGTATTATCAGTAGTATAGTGTGTAGTATAGTGTGTGTGTGTAGTAGTATAGTGTGTATTATCAGTAGTATAGTGTGTATTAGTGTGTGTGTGTAGTAGTAGTAGTGTGTGTAATAGTATAATGTGTGTTGTGTTTCAGAGCCCACCAACATGCTGGATGTCAGAGCCATCCTCTGGTTGGAGACTTACCTGCAGGTCTGTGCCTAGCATTCATGTTAGCATTCCTCAATGAAAACAGTAGTAACCGTTAGCCTGGAGCTAACAGGTAATACTCCTCCCACAGACGTGGCAGTCCACCATCCTGGTAGTCTCCCACGACAGGAACTTCCTGAACGCCGTGGTGACGGACATCGTGCACCTGCACAACCAGAGTCTGGACAGTTACCGTGGCGACTACGAGAACTTCATCAAAACCAAAGAAGACCGACTGAAGAACCAGCAGCGGGAGTACGACGCTCAGCTGCAGTACAGACAGCACATACAGGTACAGACAGTACAGACAGCACATACAGGTACATACAGGTACAGACAGCACATACAGGTACAGACAGTACAGACAGTACATACAGGTACAGACGGTACAGACAGCACATACAGGTACAGACAGGTACAGACAGCACATACAGGTACAGACAGTACAGACAGTACATACAGGTACATACAGGTACAGACAGTACAGACAGTACATACAGGTACATACAGGTACAGACAGTACATACAGGTACAGACAGCACAGACAGGTACAGACAGCACAGACAGGTACAGACAGCACAGACAGGTACAGACAGGTACAGACAGTACAGACAGTACATACAGGTACAGACAGCACATACAGGTACAGACAGTACAGACAGTACATACAGGTACTTACAGTACAGACAGCACAGACAGGTACAGACAGCACAGACAGGTACAGACAGCACAGACAGGTACAGACAGGTACATACAGGTACAGACAGCACATACAGGTACAGACAGCACATACAGGTACAGACAGCACATACAGGTACAGACAGTACAGACAGTACAGACAGTACATACAGTACATACAGGTACAGACAGCACAGACAGGTACAGACAGCACAGACAGGTACAGACAGCACAGACAGGTACAGACAGGTATAGACAGCACATACAGGTACAGACAGGTATAGACAGGTACAGACAGTTCAGACAGTACATACAGGTACAGACAGTACAGACAGCACATACAGGTACAGACAGTTCAGACAGTACATACAGGTACAGACAGTACAGACAGCACATACAGGTACAGACAGTACAGACAGTACATACAGGTACAGACAGGTATAGACAGCACAAAGAGGTACAGACAGGTACAGACAGGTACAGACAGTACATACAGGTACAGACAGTACAGACAGCACATACAGGTACAGACAGTACAGATAGCACATACAGGTACAGACAGTACAGATAGCACATACAGTACAGACAGCACATACAGGTACAGCCAGTACAGACGGTACATACAGGTACAGACAGGTACAGACAGTACAGACAGCACATACAGGTACAGACAGTACAGATAGCACATACAGGTACAGACAGTACAGATAGCACATACAGGTACAGATAGCACATACAGGTACATACAGTACAGACAGCACATACAGGTACAGACAGGTACAGACAGTACACACAGCACATACAGGTACAGACAGTACAGACAGGTACAGACAGTACAGACAGGTACAGACAGCACATACAGGTACAGACAGTACATACAGGTACAGACAGCACATACAGGTACAGACAGTACAGACAGCACATACAGGTACAGACAGCACATACAGGTACATACAGGTACAGACAGTACAGACAGCACATACAGGTACATACAGGTACAGACAGCACATACAGGTACATACAGTACAGACAGGTACAGACAGGTACAGACAGCACATACAGGTACATACAGGTACAGACAGTACATACAGGTACAGACAGCACATGCAGGTACAGACAGGCCATACAGGTACAGACAGTACAGACAGCACATACAGGTACAGACAGCACATACAGGTACAGACAGCACATACAGGTACAGACAGTACAGATAGCACATACAGTACAGACAGCACATACAGGTACAGACAGGTACAGCCAGTACAGACAGTACAGACAGCACATACAGGTACAGACAGGTACAGCCAGTACAGACAGTACAGATAGCACATACAGGTACAGACAGCACATACAGGTACAGACAGTACAGACAGCACATACAGGTACAGACAGTACAGATAGCACATACAGGTACAGACAGTACAGATAGCACATACAGGTACATACAGTACATACAGGTACAGACAGTACAGACAGCACATACAGGTACAGATAGCACATACAGGTACAGACAGTACAGATAGCACATACAGGTACAGACAGCACATACAGGTACAGACAGTACAGACAGCACATACAGGTACAGACAGCACATACAGGTACAGACAGTACAGATAGCACATACAGGTACAGACAGTACAGATAGCACATACAGGTACAGACAGGTACAGACAGTACAGACAGCACATACAGGTACATACAGTACAGACAGCACATACAGGTACAGACAGTACAGACAGCACATACAGGTACAGACAGTACAGATAGCACATACAGGTACATACAGTACAGACAGGTACAGACAGCACAGACAGGTACAGACAGCACATACAGGTACATACAGGTACATACAGTACAGACAGTACAGACAGGTACAGACAGTACAGACAGTACAGATAGCACATACAGGTACAGACAGTACAGACAGCACATACAGGTAGAGACAGTACAGATAGCACATACAGGTACATACAGGTACAGACAGCACAGACAGGTACAGACAGCACAGACAGGTACAGACAGGTACAGACAGCACATACAGGTACAGACAGCACATAGAGGTACAGACAGGTACAGACAGGTACAGACAGCACATACAGGTACAGACAGCACAGACAGGTACAGACAGCACATACAGGTACAGACAGCACAGACAGGTACAGACAGCACAGACAGGTACAGACAGCACATATAGGCACAGACAGATCTGTGCTGCAGATACAGGTATCTGCAGCACAGAAAGGTACAGACAGGTACAGAGAGGTACAGACAGCACAGACAGGTACATACAGGTACAGACAGTACAGACAGTACAGACAGTAGATACAGTACATACAGGTACAGACAGCACAGCACATACAGGTACAGACAGTACAGACAGCACATACAGGTACAGACAGTACAGATAGCACATACAGGTACAGACAGCACAGACAGGTACAGACAGCACAGACAGGTACAGACAGCACATATAGGCACAGACAGATCTGTGCTGCAGATACAGGTATCTGCAGCACAGAAAGGTACAGACAGTACAGACAGTACAGACAGTAGATACAGTACATACAGGTACAGACAGGTACAGACAGCACCTACGACATACAGGTTCCTGCAGTACAGACAGCCCATAAAGAATGAATGATGCGTCTTGTTTTCCCAGCATGCATTGCGTCACGTGCGTTTTCTGTGCTTCAGGTGTTCATCGACAGATTCCGGTACAACGCTAACAGAGCAGCTCAGGTCCAGAGCAAACTGAAACTACTGGAGAGGCTGTGAGTACACACACACACACCTGAAATACTACTGAAAATACATGTGACAGACACTTGATCCACATGGTACCTGCCAAATGCACACACGATACACAGCTGAAACACTCCTTAATCACACCTGATTCATACGCGAGTCATACCTGGTACACACTTGGTACACACTGGGTAACTGTGTGTTTCCTCCTGCAGACCTGAAATGAAGCCGCTTGAAAAAGAGACAGAGGTCACCTTAAAGTAAGAAGAACAGATTGATTGGATGATTAATTGATTGGGTAATTGTTTAATTTCTGAGCATGCTTTGTGTTCCTCAGGTTTCCAGATAACTTTGAGAAGTTGTCTCCTCCCATCCTGCAGTTGGATGAACTGGAGTTCTACTATACTCCGGAACGTCCTCTCTTCTCTGGACTCAACGTGTCGGCCGACCTCGAGTCTCGCATCTGCATCGTACGTTAAAACAGCCAGAGACCCCACATATCAGCTAAACTTCACATCTGTCTGAATGTTCTGTAGTCAGTGAACTGAACACCGGACGCTGACCTGTTGTGTTTCCTTATAGGTCGGTGAAAACGGCGCCGGTAAAACCACCGTCCTTAAGCTGCTGATGGGCGAGCTAACGCCGGTCAATGGAATCAGACAAGCCCACAGGTACCTGTTCACCGGGACACGTTTACTTTGTTCTCTCCGGTTAATCTTCAACGCAGGTTTTGTTTGTCCTTCTTCTGAGGTTCCTCTTGCTGGTTGTTTTGTCCCCAGGAACCTGAAGATCGGTTACTTCAGTCAGCATCATGTGGACCAGCTGGACATGAACGTCTGCTCAATAGAGCTGCTGCTCAACCGCTTCCCCGGTAACCACAACAACAATACACCCAACCAAACACCATACTGAGCTGTGTCTACTGAAGGCCCTGAGTGGATGGTCCTGAGTGGATGGTCCTGAGTGGATGGTCCTGAGTGGATGGTCCTGAGTGGATGGTCCTGAGTGGATGGTCCTGATTGATGGTGTGTATTGTGCAGGTCGGCCGGAGGAGGAGTACCGGCACCAGCTGGGCGGTTACGGGATAACGGGTGAACTTGCCACGAGGCCAGTGGCCAGTCTGTCGGGGGGGCAGAAGAGCCGGGTGGCCTTCGCTCAGATGACCATGCCGTGGTAGGAAAACACTCCGGGGGGGGGGGGGACATCAAACAATAACGATTGAAAAAGAACAACAGAAATAAAATAGTGAACAGAATGTTGAATGTGACCACTGTGCAGGTTAGTGCATAAAAAGTCAACAGTAAACGTGTTAAAAAGAACAAGTTGAGCTAACACAAATGTAAATGAGACGCTGAACCGGAACAAAGATGATTATTTGTTTGTTTGTCAGTCCGAACTTCTACATCCTGGACGAGCCGACCAACCATCTGGACATGGAGACCATCGAGGCTCTGGCTAAATCCCTAAACAAGTTCAGAGTGAGTGAACCACACTCTTTCAGGGAACCGTTTACTGTCTTAAGGGACCATTTACTTTCTTAAGGGAACCGTTTACTGTCTTAGGGAACCATTTGGTGTCTTAGGGAACCGTTCACTGTCTTTAGGGAACAGTGTACTGTGTTAGGGAACCATTTACTGTCTTATGGAACAGTTTACTGTGTTAGGGAACCATTTACTGTCTTTAGGGAACAGTGTACTGTGTTAGGGAACAGTTTGCTGTCTTAGGGAACAGTTTACTGTGTTATGGAACCGTTTACTGTGTTAGGGAACAGTTTGCTGTCTTAGGGAACAGTTTACTGTCTTTAGGGACCATTTACTTTCTTAAGGGAACCGTTTACTGTCTTAGGGAACCATTTGGTGTCTTAGGGAACCGTTCACTGTCTTTAGGGAACAGATTACTGTCTTTAGGGAACAGTTTGCTGTCTTATGGAACAGATTACTATGTTATGGAACCGTTTACTGTGTTAGGGAACAGTTTGCTGTCTTAGGGAACAGTTTACTGTCTTTAGGGAACAGTTTACTGTCTTATGGAACAGTTTACTGTCTTAGGGAACAGTTTACTGTCTTTCGGGAACAGTTTACTGTCTTAGGAACCGTTTACTGTCTTAGGGAACAGTTTCCTGTCTTAGGGAACAGTTTACTGTCTTAGGGAACAGTTTACTGTCTTTCGGGAACAGTTTACTGTCTTATGGAACAGTTTACTGTCTTATGGAACAGTTAACTGTCTTAGGGAACAGTTAACTGTCTTTAAGGAACAGTTTACTGTCTTTAGGGAACCGTTTACTGTCTTAAGGAACAGTTTGCTGTCTTTAAGGAACAGTTTGCTGTCTTAGGGAACCGTTTACTGTCTTTAAGGAACAGTTTGCTGTCTTAGGGAACAGTTTACTGTCTTAGGGAACAGTTTACTGTCTTAGGGAACAGTTTACTGTCTTTAAGGAACAGTTTGCTGTCTTAGGGAACAGTTTCCTGTCTTAGGGAACAGTTAACTGTCTTAGGGAACAGTTAACTGTCTTTAAGGAACAGTTTACTGTCTTTAGGGAACCGTTTACTGTCTTAAGGAACAGTTTGCTGTCTTTAAGGAACAGTTTGCTGTCTTAGGGAACCGTTTACTGTCTTTAAGGAACAGTTTGCTGTCTTATGGAACAGTTTACTGTCTTAGGGAACAGTTTGCTGTCTTAGGGAACAGTTTACTGTCTTAGGGAACAGTTAACTGTCTTTAAGGAACAGTTTGCTGTCTTAGGGAACAGTTTACTGTCTTAGGGAACAGTTTGCTGTCTTTAAGGAACAGTTTGCTGTCTTAGGGAACCGTTTACTGTCTTTAAGGAACAGTTTGCTGTCTTAGGGAACCGTTTACTGTCTTAGGGAACAGTTTGCTGTCTTAGGGAACAGTTTACTGTCTTTAAGGAACAGTTTGCTGTCTTAGGGAACAGTTTACTGTCTTAGGGAACAGTTTGCTGTCTTTAAGGAACAGTTTGCTGTCTTAGGGAACCGTTTACTGTCTTTAAGGAACAGTTTGCTGTCTTAGGGAACCGTTTACTGTCTTAGGGAACAGTTTGCTGTCTTAGGGAACAGTTTACTGTCTTAGGGAACAGTTAACTGTCTTTAAGGAACAGTTTGCTGTCTTAGGGAACCGTTTACTGTCTTAGGGAACAGTTTGCTGTCTTAGGGAACAGTTTACTGTCTTAGGGAACAGTTAACTGTCTTTAAGGAACAGTTAACTGTCTTAGGGAACAGTTTACTGTCTTAGGGAACAGTTAACTGTCTTTAAGGAACAGTTTACTGTCTTAGGGAACAGTTTACTGTCTTAGGGAACAGTTTACTGTCTTAGGGAACAGTTAACTGTCTTTAAGGAACAGTTTGCTGTCTTAGGGAACCGTTTACTGTCTTAGGGAACAGTTTGCTGTCTTAGGGAACAGTTTACTGTCTTAGGGAACAGTTAACTGTCTTTAAGGAACAGTTTGCTGTCTTAGGGAACCGTTTACTGTCTTAAGGAACAGTTTGCTGTCTTAGGGAACAGTTTACTGTCTTAGGGAACAGTTAACTGTCTTTAAGGAACAGTTTACTGTCTTAGGGAACAGTTTACTGTCTTAGGGAACAGTTTGCTGTCTTTAAGGAACAGTTTGCGGTCTTAGGGAACAGTTAACTGTCTTTAAGGAACAGTTTGCTGTCTTAGGGAACCGTTTACTGTCTTAGGGAACAGTTTGCTGTCTTAGGGAACAGTTTACTGTCTTAGGGAACAGTTAACTGTCTTTAAGGAACAGTTTGCTGTCTTAGGGAACCGTTTACTGTCTTAGGGAACAGTTTGCTGTCTTAGGGAACAGTTTGCTGTCTTAGGGAACAGTTTACTGTCTTAGGGAACCGTTTACTGTCTTAGGGAACAGTTTGCTGTCTTAGGGAACCGTTTACTGTCTTAGGGAACAGTTAACTGTCTTTAAGGAACAGTTTGCTGTCTTAGGGAACCGTTTACTGTCTTAGGGAACAGTTTGCTGTCTTAGGGAACCGTTTACTGTCTTAGGGAACAGTTTGCTGTCTTAGGGAACAGTTTACTGTCTTAGGGAACAGTTAACTGTCTTTAAGGAACAGTTTGCTGTCTTAGGGAACCGTTTACTGTCTTAGGGAACAGTTTACTGTCTTAGGGAACAGTTTACTGTCTTAGGGAACAGTTTACTGTCTTAGGGAACAGTTTGCTGTCTTAGGGAACCGTTTACTGTCTTAGGGAACAGTTTACTGTCTTAGGGAACAGTTTACTGTCTTAGGGAACAGTTAACTGTCTTAGGAACAGTTTGCTGTCTTAGGGAACAGTTTACTGTCTTAGGGAACAGTTTGCTGTCTTAGGGAACAGTTTACTGTCTTAGGGAACAGTTTGCTGTCTTAGGGAACAGTTTGCTGTCTTAGGGAACAGTTTACTGTCTTTAGGGAACAGTTTGCTGTCTTAGGGAACAGTTTGCTGTCTTAGGGAACAGTTTACTGTCTTAGGGAACAGTTTGCTGTCTTAGGGAACAGTTTACTGTCTTAGGGAACAGTTTTACTGTCTTAGGGAACAGTTTAGCTGTCTTAGGGAACAGTTTACTGTCTTAGGAACAGTTTGCTGTCTTAGGGAACAGTTTACTGTCTTAGGGAACCGTTTACTGTCTTAGGGAACAGTTTGCTGTCTTAGGGAACCGTTTACTGTCTTAGGGAACAGTTAACTGTCTTTAAGGAACAGTTTGCTGTCTTAGGGAACCGTTTACTGTCTTAGGGAACAGTTTGCTGTCTTAGGGAACAGTTTGCTGTCTTAGGGAACAGTTTACTGTCTTAGGGAACCGTTTACTGTCTTAGGGAACAGTTTGCTGTCTTAGGGAACCGTTTACTGTCTTAGGGAACAGTTAACTGTCTTTAAGGAACAGTTTGCTGTCTTAGGGAACCGTTTACTGTCTTAGGGAACAGTTTGCTGTCTTAGGGAACCGTTTACTGTCTTAGGGAACAGTTTGCTGTCTTAGGGAACAGTTTACTGTCTTAGGGAACAGTTAACTGTCTTTAAGGAACAGTTTGCTGTCTTAGGGAACCGTTTACTGTCTTAGGGAACAGTTTACTGTCTTTAAGGAACAGTTTGCTGTCTTAGGGAACAGTTAACTGTCTTTAAGGAACAGTTTGCTGTCTTAGGGAACCGTTTACTGTCTTAGGGAACAGTTTGCTGTCTTTAAGGAACAGTTTGCTGTCTTAGGGAACCGTTTACTGTCTTAGGGAACAGTTTGCTGTCTTAGGGAACAGTTTACTGTCTTAGGGAACCGTTTACTGTCTTAGGGAACAGTTTGCTGTCTTAGGGAACAGTTTACTGTCTTAGGGAACCGTTTACTGTCTTAGGGAACAGTTTGCTGTCTTAGGGAACAGTTTACTGTCTTAGGGAACCGTTTACTGTCTTAGGGAACAGTTTGCTGTCTTAGGGAACAGTTTACTGTCTTAGGGAACCGTTTACTGTCTTAGGGAACAGTTTGCTGTCTTAGGGAACCGTTTACTGTCTTAGGGAACCGTTTGCTGTCTTAGGGAACAGTTTACTGTGTTAGGGAACAGTTAACTGTCTTTAGGGAACAGTTTGCTGTCTTAGGGAACAGTTTACTGTCTTAGGGAACAGTTAACTGTCTTTAAGGAACAGTTTACTGTCTTAGGGAACAGTTTACTGTCTTAGGGAACAGTTAACTGTCTTTAAGGAACAGTTTGCTGTCTTAGGGAACCGTTTACTGTCTTAGGGAACAGTTTACTGTCTTTAAGGAACAGTTTGCTGTCTTAGGGAACAGTTAACTGTCTTTAAGGAACAGTTTGCTGT
Source organism: Eleginops maclovinus (assembly GCF_036324505.1). NCBI lineage: Eukaryota > Metazoa > Chordata > Actinopteri > Perciformes > Eleginopidae > Eleginops > Eleginops maclovinus. The sequence goes on from NC_086366.1 coordinate 406,481, forward strand.
CTTAGGGAACCGTTTACTGTCTTAGGGAACAGTTTGCTGTCTTAGGGAACAGTTTACTGTCTTAGGGAACAGTTAACTGTCTTTAAGGAACAGTTTGCTGTCTTAGGGAACCGTTTACTGTCTTAGGGAACAGTTTGCTGTCTTTAAGGAACAGTTTGCTGTCTTAGGGAACCGTTTACTGTCTTAGGGAACAGTTTGCTGTCTTAGGGAACAGTTTACTGTCTTAGGGAACCGTTTACTGTCTTAGGGAACAGTTTGCTGTCTTAGGGAACAGTTTACTGTCTTAGGGAACCGTTTACTGTCTTAGGGAACAGTTTGCTGTCTTAGGGAACAGTTTACTGTCTTAGGGAACCGTTTACTGTCTTAGGGAACAGTTTGCTGTCTTAGGGAACCGTTTACTGTCTTAGGGAACCGTTTGCTGTCTTAGGGAACAGTTTACTGTGTTAGGGAACAGTTAACTGTCTTTAGGGAACAGTTTGCTGTCTTAGGGAACAGTTTACTGTCTTAGGGAACAGTTAACTGTCTTTAAGGAACAGTTTACTGTCTTAGGGAACCGTTTACTGTCTTAGGGAACAGTTAACTGTCTTTAAGGAACAGTTAACTGTCTTAGGGAACAGTTAACTGTCTTTAAGGAACAGTTAACTGTCTTTAGGGAACAGTTTGCTGTCTTAGGGAACAGTTTACTGTCTTAGGGAACAGTTAACTGTCTTTAAGGAACAGTTTACTGTCTTAGGGAACAGTTTACTGTCTTAGGGAACAGTTAACTCTCTTTAAGGAACAGTTAACTGTCTTTAAGGAACAGTTTGCTGTCTTAGGGAACAGTTTGCTGTCTTTAGGGAACAGTTTACTGTCTTAGGGAACAGTTTACTGTCTTAGGGAACAGTTTGCTGTCTTTAGGGAACAGTTTACTGTCTTAGGGAACAGTTTACTGTCTTAGGGAACAGTTTACTGTCTTAGGGAACAGTTAACTGTCTTTAAGGAACAGTTTACTGTCTTAGGGAACAGTTAACTGTCTTTAGGGAACAGTTAACTGTCTTTAAGGAACAGTTTGCTGTCTTAGGGAACAGTTTGCTGTCTTAGGGAACAGTTTGCTGTCTTAGGGAACAGTTTACTGTCTTAGGGAACAGTTTGCTGTCTTAGGGAACAGTTTACTGTCTTAGGGAACAGTTAACTGTCTTTAAGGAACAGTTTACTGTCTTAGGGAACAGTTAACTGTCTTTAGGGAACAGTTAACTGTCTTTAAGGAACAGTTTGCTGTCTTAGGGAACCGTTTCTTTTTGGGGAATTTAGTACTCTTTGGCAATGTGTTCAGGGAACTGTTAGCTCTGGTTAGGGAACCACTTCTCAGGTGCGTCTCCTCACTGTGATGTCATGTTTCAGGGCGGGGTCATCCTGGTGTCTCACGACGAGCGTCTGATCCGGATGGTGTGTAAGGAGCTGTGGGTGTGTGAGCACGGGAAGGTGGGGCGCATCGACGGCGGCTTCGACGAATACCGGGACATCCTGCACGAGCAGTTCAAGAAGGAGGGTTACCTCTGAGGCCCCACCCATTTACCTGTGAGGCCTCGCTCAGCGCCACAATAAGCCCCGCCCCCTCTAATAACATCCTGTTATAACAGCCAATCAGCAGCCTGGAGGATGTTTTTTCTCTCCTCTGAACTGATCTGCTGCCAGCCGATTGGTCGATTCCCCCGGTGATGTCACAGTGAACTCTGGAGGAGGGGGAGTCTATTTAAAGTCCATCGTCACATTAATCCTGATCCTTTTTTTTTGTATCATCGACTCTTTTAAAGGACCCGATATTATATTTACTTTCAGACACAAACCAAATAAACCCATCAGATCATGGTCTGTTCTTCCTCTGATTACACTCATCTTCTGTCTTTTGGGGGGGGGGCTACAGGTTACCTTTGCAGATACCGTCTACCGGGGGTTCTAGAGTATAGAGTGATGCAGTATGAGGTGATCCTGAGGCGCTGATCTTGTATATAATTATCAATCCTCTCGAGAACATGACGCCTGTATACAAGATAGACATCGTGACGTCGCAGCTCCGTAAAAACAAAGCTGTCTCTGCCGTCTGACCAGACATCTGACACCGTCTTCATATTTCTAGACTCAGTAAACCCTTTCTGACCAACAGAAGTATTGTTTTCTGGCATCACTTTTTTACGGTGAAAATCTGCATTTAATGGGCAAGCCCCCACTAAGAGGGAGCAGAGACCCTGTTACCCGGTTCAGAATAAACCTCAGAAACTCTCAGGGCAATGTAAGTGAGGGAAGCACAAAAGATAAAGATGTTATAAAATCTTTATTAAAATACTCTTCAAAATACAGATTATTCACCTGATGTAACAAACAATTAAAGCTCAGTTCTCGGATTCCATCCATCTTCTCCCGCTTTTCCGTCAGGGTCGCGGAGGTAACAGCTCCAGCAGATTCAATGTTATAAATGAGCAAGAAAAGAACTCAAATGGAGAAAGTTTTCTTTCTTCCGTATGAACAAATCCTCCAAATGAAATGACAAACTATGTATCTTAAGAGCGACAGAGGTTCCAGATAGGACAAAACTACGCGACTGTTTGGCTTCATTAGACGTTACAAGAGAGGAGACCCTGCTGGTCAGTGTGTGAGTGTCTCTACTGTAACATCTCTCCAAGATCTTCAATGTTTCTGATGAATAAGTATGTATTCTGCCCATAAATCCAGGCCTTTAAGGGACGTAAATTGAAGGACCCGTCAATAACAGATTAAAACTCTTCTTAAACACGGTTTGCATCCGGTATCCAGACAGGCCAGAACACGACTTCTGTCTCCGCTTGTTCGGCAGCCGATACGTTAACAACACGCATCACCCGCTTAGAGATGTCCCGCCCCTTAGCCTACACGTACAATGTGTCCGCGCGCCAGCAAATAGGATCGCGAGTGTTCCATAGGGATGTCACCATGGTCCGGAAGTAACAAAGGAATCCAATGGCGGTTTCAGAACCTCTAGAACACACTGCAGGAGAGGGGACTTTAAAGTGTCTCTACAGCTCAGGGGTCCAGGACACCCCCCTATCTCTCAGGTGAGGCAGGACGGCGTCTCGGTAAAACATCTCCAGTTTGGACAGAGTCTCCTCCCACAGCTCGGGGTCAAAGGTCACAGGGACGACGGCCGTCTCTCTGCGGGTGAAGACGACGAAGTCGGCCTGATGTAGACCTGTCACCGCCAGCTGGACCTGGACCTGAGTGTAGTAACTGTGGGACGACTTCAGGACATACACCGGGGCCTGTGAACGAGGAGAGGATGTTAAAGACAAGGAGACAAGGAGAGGACATGTCATTGTGAATTAGTCTGACCTCTCCGGCAATCCGTCCGTCCTGGTCCTGTATCTGCAGGCAGAAGTTCGGGTCGTCTCTGCAGGCGTCCTCCACCCGTCTGTCCCTGTGTTTGTAGGGACACTTCACCTCCAGGCAGAGCAGCCGTTGGCCGGTCTGGCTGTCCGTCACGATACCATCCGGACTGGCAGCCAACCAGGGCCGCTGAGCGTCCAGGAAGAGCCCGCAGTCGAGCACCGAGACGGACCTTCCCAACGCCACGGTCTTCAGAGCCTGCCGGACGAGGACAGATAATAAACCTCATTAAGTGTCGGACTAAATGTTGCCTTTATCATAATCTTAACTTTTTGACTTTTCCCAAAATTCAGATTTTTTGTCAGCATTCTGAATTCCTTCCGAAAACTAACAAATTCTTTCTCCTTTTTTAAATCTCAACATGTTTTACCTTTTCCTGAAAACCAAAAAGCTGCTGGAGCTGACAGGAAGGACTGAGACACCAGGAACAGGAAGTGGGGAATAGTGAGAGACAAGGTCATGTTTAACCAGGTGTTCCTCTGTACCTGATAACTGCGGACGGCCTCGGCTTCCATCTTCACCCCCCAGGACATGGCTCTGGTCTGGACCCTCTGCGACTCACCTGGCAGATGATAAACAACCAAATGATTACTCCCCATTATACAGTGGGTGTTCATTACCTGAGTTAATCTGGGCAGAACCCCCTCTCTCTAATGATAACCTTCATCGGGGGGCAGAACCCCCTCTCTCTAATGATAACCTTCATCGGGGGGCAGAACCCCCTCTCTCTAATGATAACCTTCATCGGGGGGCAGAACCCCCTCTCTCTAATGATAACCTTCATCGGGGGGCAGAACCCCCTCTCTCTAATGATAACCTTCATCGGGGGGCAGAACCCCCTCTCTCTAATGATAACCTTCATCGGGGGGCAGAACCCCCTCTCTCTAATGATAACCTTCATCGGGGGGCAGAACCCCCTCTCTCTAATGATAACCTTCATTCCTATATATGTGGGTGTGGTTTACCTGTGACAGCAGCCAGGCAGGAAATGGGCGGGGCTTGGCTCTTGCCGTTGACGAAGCGGCAGTGAGTGATGCTGTGAGCCACCGAGGCTGTGATCCGCTTCTTCCTCCAGGTGAACCAGGCGGGGTTGGTGCTCTGCCCCCGGGTCAGAACCTCCACCTTCTCAACCACATGCCGGTCCACCCTAACCCCCAGACCCAGCGGGACCTGCTCTGGGCTTGGGGCAGCTCCACGAACTGGGCTCTCAGCGTTCTGTCCCCTTGGTCCAGGTTTCACAGCAGGGTTTCCCTGGGGGGTCCTGTCTACAGCCTTGGGGCTCCTGGGACCAGTCTCGGAGCTCCTGGGTCCTGTCTGGAGGGTCCTGTCTCCAGTGTGGGGGGTTTTGTCTCGAGCCTGGGGGCTCCTGGGTCCTGCCATGGGGGTCCTGTCTCCAGTCTGGGGGGTCTTGTCTACAGCCGGTGGATTACTATCTCCAGCCTGGAGGCTGGCTGCAGCCGCAGGTCTGGTCCTCAGGGTCTGTCTCGTTCTAGGGGTCGGGGTGTGGATGCTCGGGTGGTACCGGACCTCGGGGAGGTTCAGGGTCAGGTCTGCTGCTGGGACCTGGTTTCTGTTCTGATCCTGCATCTTCATATTAACAGAAACAGGTTAACGTGTAGAGACGTGATGTATATTATTTGATGTAACTGTTGACTACGATATATAAACATGACTAACATCGTACGATATATAAACACGACTAACATCGTACGATATATAAACATGACTAACATCGTACGATATGTAAACATGACTAACATCGTACGATATGTAAACACGACTAACATCGTACGATATATAAACATGACTAACATCGTACGATATATAAACACGACTAACATCGTACGATATATAAACACGACTAACATCGTACGATATATAAACATGACTAACATCGTACGATATATAAACACGACTAACATCGTACGATATATAAACACGACTAACATCGTACGATATATAAACACGACTAACATCGTACGATATGTAAACACGACTAACATCGTACGATATGTAAACACGACTAACATCGTACGATATGTAAACACGACTAACATCGTACGATATGTAAACACGACTAACATCGTACGATATATAAACACGACTAACATCGTACGATATATAAACACGACTAACATCGTACGATATGTAAACATGACTAACATCGTACGATATATAAACATGACTAACATCGTACGATATGTAAACATGACTAACATCGTACGATATGTAAACACGACTAACATCGTACGATATGTAAACATGACTAACATCGTACGATATGTAAACACGACTAACATCGTACGATATGTAAACACGACTAACATCGTACGATATATAAACATGACTAACATCGTACGATATATAAACATGACTAACATCGTACGATATATAAACATGACTAACATCGTACGATATATAAACATGACTAACATCGTACGATATGTAAACATGACTAACATCGTACGATATGTAAACACGACTAACATCGTACGATATGTAAACACGACTAACATCGTACGATATATAAACACGACTAACATCGTACGATATGTAAACACGACTAACATCGTACGATATGTAAACACGACTAACATCGTACGATATGTAAACACGACTAACATCGTACGATATGTAAACACGACTAACATCGTACGATATGTAAACACGACTAACATCGTACGATATGTAAACACGACTAACATCGTACGATATATAAACACGACTAACATCGTACGATATGTAAACATGACTAACATCGTACGATATATAAACATGACTAACATCGTACGATATATAAACATGACTAACATCGTACGATATATAAACATGACTAACATCGTACGATATATAAACACGACTAACATCGTACGATATATAAACACGACTAACATCGTACGATATGTAAACATGACTAACATCGTACGATATGTAAACATGACTAACATCGTACGATATATAAACACGACTAACATCGTACGATATATAAACACGACTAACATCGTACGATATGTAAACATGACTAACATCGTACGATATGTAAACATGACTAACATCGTACGATATGTAAACACGACTAACATCGTACGATATATAAACATGACTAACATCGTACGATATATAAACACGACTAACATCGTACGATATGTAAACATGACTAACATCGTACGATATATAAACACGACTAACATCGTACGATATGTAAACATGACTAACATCGTACGATATGTAAACACGACTAACATCGTACGATATGTAAACATGACTAACATCGTACGATATGTAAACACGACTAACATCGTACGATATATAAACATGACTAACATCGTACGATATATAAACACGACTAACATCGTACGATATGTAAACATGACTAACATCGTACGATATGTAAACACGACTAACATCGTACGATATATAAACATGACTAACATCGTACGATATATAAACACGACTAACATCGTACGATATATAAACACGACTAACATCGTACGATATGTAAACATGACTAACATCGTACGATATATAAACACGACTAACATCGTACGATATGTAAACACGACTAACATCGTACGATATATAAACACGACTAACATCGTACGATATATAAACACGACTAACATCGTACGATATGTAAACACGACTAACATCGTACGATATGTAAACATGACTAACATCGTACGATATATAAACATGACTAACATCGTACGATATGTAAACATGACTAACATCGTACGATATGTAAACATGACTAACATCGTACGATATATAAACATGACTAACATCGTACGATATGTAAACATGACTAACATCGTACGATATGTAAACATGACTAACATCGTACGATATGTAAACACGACTAACATCGTACGATATGTAAACACGACTAACATCGTACGATATGTAAACATGACTAACATCGTACGATATATAAACATGACTAACATCGTACGATATGTAAACATGACTAACATCGTACGATATGTAAACACGACTAACATCGTACGATATGTAAACACGACTAACATCGTACGATATGTAAACACGACTAACATCGTACGATATGTAAACACGACTAACATCGTACGATATGTAAACATGACTAACATCGTACGATATGTAAACATGACTAACATCGTACGATATGTAAACATGACTAACATCGTACGATATGTAAACACGACTAACATCGTACGATATATAAACACGACTAACATCGTACGATATATAAACATGACTAACATCGTACGATATATAAACACGACTAACATCGTACGATATATAAACATGACTAACATCGTACGATATATAAACATGACTAACATCGTACGATATATAAACATGACTAACATCGTACGATATTTAGACCTCGATCATTTGAATGTTAACAATGGTGCGTACAGCCTGAAGGCGGGGTGCAGCAGCAGGTCTGCTCCTCTGGGTCTGACTGGTTCTGGTTCTGGGGGTCGGGGTGTGGATGGTCGGATGGTACCGGACCTCGGGGATGTTCAGGGTCAGGTCTGCTGCTGGGACCTGGTTTCTGCTGTGCCTCTACATTAGAGCAGGGAGCAGAACAGACACTTTATCCAATCATACTTCTGCTCCTAGGTTTTAAAGATCGATTTCAAATGTCTGGACTTTTGTCTCTTTTTGACTTTTAAAAATGTCCAACTGTTTCCTCTTTATTCCAACTCCGCCTTCATCCGGCCGTAATCAGCTTCTTTAAAAATCCACTTGCTTCCCAATCGTTTTCCTTCTGATTTTCTTTCAAACTTCAGATTTGTTTTTCCAAATTTGAATTTCCGACAATTTCTTCAAAATTATCACTTTTTCCTAAAAATAGATTTTTTAAAATCTCTCTCTCTCTCCCTCTCCCTCTCCCTCTCTCTCATGTGAAGCAGTCAGTCTGCTGGGTTAACATACGTGTTGTTCTGAAGCTGTGTCTCCCTCCTCTCCCTCCTCTCCCTCTCTCTCATGTGAAGCAGTCAGTCTGCTGGGTTAACATACGTGTTGTTCTGAAGCTGTGTCTCCCTCCTCTCCCTCTCATGCTTTAATGAGTGATTTTAAAGTGTGTACACTGAATGTCAGTGGGGCTACAGATGTGGGGAAGAGGGGTTTCATCTTTGAGCTAAATTAAAGAAAGTAAATGCTACAAGAAACGCTCAGCAACTTTTAAACAGGACGGACTGGAGGAGGGAATGGGATGGGAGGTGGTTTAAAGGGATTTTAGCAGTACCAGTGCAGTGGGGCAGTCCTGTTCCCTAACTCCCACAGGGCAGAGGAAAGGGTAAAGGGCAGGCTGCTGGTGGTGAGAGCTCTGAGCTTCTGGTTTTTATCAAACGCTCCAAAGAGTGCAAGAGTTCAGCTCTGAAACGAGCTCAGCGCTGCTCTAAGTGAGAACCAGAGAAGGTTTTACTTTCAGGGGGTGATTTCACACAGAACGATGATTTAGGCAGGAACCATAGGGAACCACCTACTGATTGTAGAAAAGCCACAGTTAGTAGCAACACATAGTCTATCAGATATATGGAGAGAGCACCACACACACCAGAGACATACACACGGGTCCACTAGGGAGGATGTGTGATCAATGGCGAGGTTACCCTGGTTGCTTTAAGCACCATGTGGATGTTCTTAAGAAGTGTGCTATTTTACCTGTTGGCTGCTCTGACCCCTCCCTGGTATTATGTGATGTCTTTATTGCCAATATAAAATGCAAACCTGCATATTGGTATTTTACCACTGCTCTGCTTTGAGATACACATTTTAGAGAGGTCTGTATTTATTCCTGGAAAGGTTTCAGGGAAAGGAAAGCGGACTTCAGTTCATTGAAGCAGTGGTGGGAAAGCTGACATCATGCAGCTTTGTCTACAGGACCCTCTCAAGGCTTCTCATCACCAGGTATGTGAGAGATCTGGAGACAGAAACAGAGTCCACAGGAAATCAAGGTTGTATTGAAGACCTCAAATCTAAAAAAGCCATTTCAGCAGACCTGCTGGTCCGTCCGGTCCAGATTCCAGAGCACTGCATTAATGGACTCACCGACAAGATACTTCTTCAGTCTGGAGAAGAAGAACAGGCGGGGCCGGCTGATCCACGCTCTGAGGTCAGCAGGAGCACAGCAGCTGACAGGAAACAGCCGGATCCGGCAGAGACCTCTACACCAGTGAGTACACCGAGGACCAGGAGGCTTTCAATCTGTTCTGCAGGGGCCTACCAACCGTCTCTGAAGACACCAACAGAGAGCTGGACGGGCCCCTGACTGAGGAGGAATGTTGTGCAGCACTGCAGAGCATGCAGGGGGGGAAGGCCCCTGGGATAGATGGTCTCCCCTCGGAGTTCTATAAGACACTCTGGGACTTTTTTAAACTGATTTAATGGACATTTTTAATTCAGTTTTGAATGGCTCTTCCCTCCCTATGAGCTCCAGGAGAGCAGCTTTAACCCTCCCCCTGAAGAAAGGGGACTTGCAGGAGATCAGAAACTGGAGGCCCGTCTCTTAGCTGTGCATGGACTATAAGCTGCGGTCCAGGGCCGTGTCGTCCAGGCTGAAGAAGGTGATGGACCAGGTGGTAGACCGGACCCAGACCTACTGTGTGCCCGGCAGCTCTATTATTGACAACGTGTCATTAATTTGAGATATTTTGGAAAACTCTGGTTCCTTGGGTTTCGACACTGGTCTGGTTTCATTGGACCAGGAAAAGGCTTTCGACCGGGTTGAGCACCATTACCTAAATAAATGGCGGTCTCTGCTGCCACACATGTCGTACAGAGGCAGGGGGCTGGTCCTCAACAGCCTGGCAGCATCCAGCCTCTGCCACAAGCTCAAGTGTGTGGAGCCCCCGGCTGGTCTGTTAAAAAACTGCAAGCCATTATTTTACATTTCTTTCGGGATATGTTGCACTGGGTTCCTGAGTGCACGCTTTATTTGCCAAAAGAGGAGGGGGGGGGGGCAAGGGTTGGTGCACCTGGAGGGCCGAGCAGCTGCTTTTAAACTACAGTTTTTACAGAGATCCCTGACAGCAGACCATGCTGTTGTCTGGAGGCCGGTAGCCAGCAGCATTTTGAGAGGGGTAGCAGGCCGGGGTTTGGACACGTCATTGTTTTTAACAAACGGTGATTTTATTCGTGTGTGTTCATGTTTTAAAAGGACTTTTTAAAACATGAACACTTTTTAATGGGCCAGATGGGGACCTGCAGCATCTCTGTTCTGGCTCCTGGAGGGGCCTCTGGTGTGGGGGGCCCGACTGGATGCCAGGTGAGCAGCATACCTGCAGTCCATGGGAGGCTTTGTTCCGCTGTGGTCGTGAAGCTGAGGACCATCGTGGAGGCTGCAGGTCCTGGACTCCACGACACCGAGGCCGGGGCTTCTCTGCTTGGCCTGAAGTCGGTCTGCCACACCAGAACCGTCCTGAACGAGAGGACTACAACACTAACTGAGGGTGAGATGGAGAAGCTGCGGGAGTATTTTAACAGAAAGGAAACCCCTAACAAAGGGGATCCTTTTCCTGACATTGGAGTTTTAACAGAATATGATGACAGCGACGTGAAGTCAGGGGAGGCAGAGCCTCTTCTGACACGCCAATGTAACGAAAAAAACCGTAAGAAAAGAATTATAATAATAAAATGCGTCCACTGATCTGTGCTGATGGGATTTCTCTGTGATTCCAATCGCCTTTGATACTCAAAGTCGGGAAATTTGCAGAGCTCCGCTACAACTACATGGGAGCGATGATACGTGAGGCAGGGCCGAGCTCTGCCTCACCTCAGATGCGTCACCCCGCAGAAGCTGGCTGGAGCGCGCACTAACGCATCCCTGTTACCATCTCACTGTAGGTCACACATGTAATCTTTGTAGATCCCTTTACTACATGTGTCCTGGCCATCCATAGACTCTAAAGAGCTTATTTCCCGTAGCCTATACATGATTTTTAGGCTCGCTGGTCTCATCGTAGAACGGCAATGAAAAAGCACCAGGGGAGGCAGCCGTGACCTCTGCCGCACTGGAGGGGGCGATCTTGAGCTAGCTCTAATGCACTGCGGCTACAACTGCACTTCATTTTTGAAAACTCAAACTCAATAAAGAGGACTCCTACAACAAAGTCTCGGACAGCTTTGTCCAGAAGGGCAGGATAATGGACTTCATTTATAAGTAAGGGAAGGCCATGCACTACTTTCATTTGTGCTGAATGTGTGAATAGCGGTAGTACAAACATCTTGTGTAATACACTGTTATATATAAGGGTCATTGAATCGCCTGTACCTTAGAAAGAGAGGGGGGGCTGTGGCGCATGGATGTATGTGTGTGCACGAGCGTGAGCGCGTGTGTCGAGAACGGTGAACAGAACAGCAGCAAGAACAGAATGTGTAACCGGATCACAAGAAATACAACGGCCTCCAAAGAAGAGCTTGCCTGTTTATTATTTGGACAAAGTGGGTTATTGAACCCGAAGCCTGCTGCTTCGGCCCTGGAAGACTGCAGAGAGTCATCCCCTGCTTTCCTTGACTACGGTCCGGGAGCCGACAGGAAAGTTCAACAGTACTATCCGTGCCTCCCCAGGCATTGACCTCACCGCACGTCACTGGTTGAAACCCAGAACTCAGTCGGACATCCATATGCAAAATGGAAAAGGATTTTATACTCTGCACTCTGGTCATGAACAAACAGACACTAAGTGGAAGGACACGGTGTGGAAGGCTTAGCGTACCAGAGGGCTGTAACCCAGCGTGGAGGCTCTTCTCCAAACCTCCAGTGAACAAGCGGTCAGGAGGCCTGCAGTGGAGGATCCTCCTCGGGGCTCTGGGCGTTAACGCCTTGGTGTGGAGAATAAATCCCACCGTGTCCTCCGAGGGTCCATTCTGCACAGACACACACTGCTCCCTGGACTGCCACAGACTGAAGCCTCCACTTAATGTTTTAAAACCTGTGTTTTTAGACTGTGGGGGGGTTTTACAGACACTGCTTTTTTTTCATTTGTTTTTTTATAATCTTTCTCATTTTGCAAAAATATCTGTGTTTATGACATGCTAATAAAGATTTGACTTTAGAACTCCAGAATGATTCCTGCATTCACTTTCACTTCGTTTATCATTGTGGTAGCCATAGGCTGTCTTCCCTGGGCTCCAGTTCGCTCAGCACTACCAGTGCTGGTATTGAAGCCAATGGTTCCCCGGTTGCTACGCGAAAAGGCACATATTTCGCCGATCAGCATCGTACATTTTATGGTTTGGGGGCTCTGAAAATATGCCCATAGAACCAAGCTTAGAGCAGTCAGAGCACGTTACGGACATTTACCTCAGAGAGGAGCAGTATGGCGATGTGGAGTAGCACTAATGTAGTTCAGCTAGCCCCAGGTAAATCTCTACACCGGTATCCCTTCCAAAGAAAAACATAAGTGGAAAAACTGATTGCAAAAGAACTCGGACCAGACAAACCAGAAGTGAATACAACCCAACAGGCACGAGGAAAGGAGAAACCCTCAAGAGAATCTGTGAGAGGTTGGTTCGATCGAAAGGCTCGGCTTACCAGCTGTGGGTACGCCAGTGCCATCTTTTGCTGCCCTTGCTTACTTTTGAAAACAAGTGCTTGTGATAGTTCGTGGACACAGACAGGACAGACCTGAAACACATGTCTGAACGCATGAGCGGGCAAGAGTGGATATGGACTAACGGACCATGCTCTGAACTAACAAACTAAATCCAGAGGTTCTGCTTCTTCCAGGACCGGTGGAAGGGGAGGAAGGCTCTTTGTAACTGGAGCGTTCAGGGTCTGAATAGTTTAGCCATCGCTGAAGTGTTCCCTGCACAGCTTCTTGTTGCTGTTGGGTGAATATATTTGTTACATTTTAAACCGGTAGAGCAGATGCCACAAAGCGAAAAGTGCTTACCTAATCTAGAAGTACTTTAACGTTTCAGTACCTTTTCAGGAAGAACACCCAGAAAATCCATTCATTCTGGCTGCATCACGGTTTCACAGGTTTCATCTCATCATCATCAGGGTTTTCTTCGGCAGAAATGAGAGTAGTAACTATCACATTTAGATCATTAACGGGAAGATGTTGGAGTTTCATTCTGTTCGTAATTATGGCACAGGCCAATTAGCAACATGTTTGAAGCTGCAGACCATAAGGAGCTTTTCAATGACAGGAAGAAAGGTTGAATTACAGATACTAATAGACTGGGATTAAAAATGACGAGCATAACAGTCATCATTTAATTATTTAGTGTTTGACACAGATAGGAAACATACAGGTTGTTTCAGCGATCCAGAGGATGGGTTCAGTGTGAGTCAAAGTAGTTGTGAAAGTATGAAACGGTGTAAGACGACAGAATGAAAACTGCAGGGCTATAACTATTTAAATGTGACCGGTGAACAAGTTCAACACTCTACACAAACATGTGGATCAAATGCATTATGTGAACGAGCTTTAGAGCGTTAAAGAAGTTTACACCCACACAACTCCTAGTGTTCACCTTTCAGTGAACCCTGGCTCCATGCTAACGGGTCAACTTCTTTGGTATTCTAACATGTCTGGGAGCTTTACTAATAAATCAGCTTTATCATAACCAAACTACTTCGTCTGGACTCCTTGCCTCGTAGAGAAATTCTAGAACACAACAAACATGTTCCATGGATGTTTGTTGTCTAACAGAAAGATAGAAATCAGAGGCTTTTATTTTGAAAAACGTCCCCCGGAAGGTTTAGTTTACTTGTTATTTAACCCTCGGGAGTAAAACTGCTTATAAACTATCTGAATACTTCGACCTTACAAACAACAAACTCAATAACAAACAAACAGGAAACCATCACAGACCCGGATCAGCTGCTTCTATTTATTAGAGGAACTGATCCTCCCTGAACGGGTTCGGACTTTACCGGAATACATCGTGTAGTGGTGTGTAGTGGTGTGTAGTTAGTGTGTAGTGGTGTGTAGTTAGTGTGTAGTGGTGTGTAGTTAGTGTGTAGTGGTGTGTAGTTAGTGTGTGGTGGTGTGTAGTTAGTGACACCTGTGTTAAAACCCGGGTAAATAGAAGGTCTTACCTGCATGTGATGTTAGTCTGTCGGAGAGAAACCTGAAGTGAAACTGACTCATCATCACGTGAGCTGTGTGTATGTGTGTGTGTGACTCATAGTTCAACATTCCCTCACTATGATTGGTCAAATGTTGGACTCATTGGTTGCTGAATAGCGGCACTGTTCTGTGGTGAGTCTTCTCTGGAAGGGTGCAGGTAGACGTCAGCTGTGTCCTGTGCTCAGGTGTGGGGTGGGGGGAGGCAGCATGGCGGTTTCTCATCTGTGTCCTGTGCTCAGGTGGGGGCAGCATGGCGGTGTCTCAGGTGCGTCCCGGGCTGTACCTGAGCGGTCTGGACCCAGCCCTACGGCTTAGCATCCTGTGCAGCAGGAGCATCTCTCTGGTGGTGAACGCCAGCGGGCTGCAGGGCGTGGCTTACCCCCCCCTGGACGGGCTCACGGTGCTGGATGTCCCCCTGCAGGACCAGCCCCATGCCCCCCTGAAACTGTACTTCGACCTGGTGGGAGAGCAGATCCATCAGAACCGGACCGGCAGGACTCTGGTGCACTGCAGCGCCGGCCGGAGCCGCTCCCCCGCCCTCATCATCGCCTACCTGATGAGGTGACACCCCCCCCCCCCCAGAGAGGGATAAGGAGTGAAATGAAACACTTCTTCTGTGTTTTAAAGACGTTACAGATCCAGGACTTCAGGGGTCCCGGACTCCTGCTCTTAAGGTGCTGGACTGCCGTATTTAAAGTGCTTTCTGGTCTGTGCAGGTTTGAGGGTCTGAGCCTGAGGCGGGCTCACGAGGCGGTTCTGGAGCAGCGTCCATTCATCCGACCCAATGCCGGGTTCTGGAGGCAGCTGATGGAGTATGAGCGGACTCTGTTCGGTAAGAACACCGTGAAGATGGTGAGCACGCCGGAGGGGGTCCTGCCCGAAGCCCTGCAGCTGCCCGAGGACCCCAAACCGGCATACTGCCTCAACATCTGAGGGTCCTCTGAAGCAGCCTGGAGCTCTGAGGATCCCCTGTGGAAGTCTGAGGGTCTCGTGTGGAGGTCTTGAGGGTCCCGTGTGGAGGTGTGAGGGTCCCCTGTGGAGGTCTGAGAGTCCCGTGTCCCCTGAATAAAGGAATGTTGACGCTTCTGTTTGTGACGTGATGATGTTAGCATAGCCACCGGAGCTAGTGTGACTGATCAGTAACCAGCGCAGAGTAACTCACTTGAGGTACTTGTACTTCAGAGTAGTTTAATTTAACGTCTTTACACTTTTACTCCATTAGTTACTGCAAAGGTTTAGTTACTTCATAAATCTGATTTTAACTCAAAACACTTGAGAAACTTTGAAACCGTCCAACATTATATCTGAAGAACTGAAACCACGGATCAGAAACTGCGCTTGTGCTTCATGAACATTTCACAGCTTCTCCAGTTTGTTGCTTTAAAATATCTGTTGAGTTTTCACTGAGTATTTTTACTGCTCATACTTTAAGTACATTCTCCTTATCAAACATAAATACCTTTACTTTAGAACCCTTCCACACGCAGTACTTCCACCTGAAGCTGAGGAATTCCTCCTG
This sequence comes from Eleginops maclovinus, assembly GCF_036324505.1. Taxonomy (NCBI): domain Eukaryota; kingdom Metazoa; phylum Chordata; class Actinopteri; order Perciformes; family Eleginopidae; genus Eleginops; species Eleginops maclovinus. Next base: position 422,468 of record NC_086366.1, read on the forward strand.
AAGCTGAGTACTTCCACCTGAAGCGTGAGCACTTCCCACCTGAAGCCTGAGTACTTTCCACCTGAAGCTGAGTGAGCTGAGTACTTCCACCTGAAGCTGAGTACTTCCACCTGAAGCTGAGCACTTCCACCTGAAGCTGAGTACTTCCACCTGAAGCTGAGTACTTCCACCTGAAGCTGAGTACTTCCACCTGAAGCTGAGTACTTCTACCTGAAGCTGAGCACTTCCACCTGAAGCTGAGCACTTCCACCTGAAGCTGAGCACTTCCACCTGAAGCTGAGTACTTCCACCTGAAGCTGAGTACTTCCACCTGAAGCTGAGCACTTCCACCTGAAGCTGAGCACTTCCACCTGAAGCTGAGTACTTCCACCTGAAGCTGAGTACTTCTACCTGAAGCTGAGTACTTCTACCTGAAGCTGAGCACTTCCACCTGAAGCTGAGTACTTCCACCTGAAGCTGAGTACTGCTACCTGAAGCTGAGCACTTCCACCTGAAGCTGAGCACTTCCACCTGAAGCTGAGTACTTCCACCTGAAGCTGAGTACTTCCACCTGAAGCTGAGTACTTCTACCTGAAGCTGAGTACTTCCACCTGAAGCTGAGCACTTCCACCTGAAGCTGAGTACTTCCACCTGAAGCTGAGTACTGCTACCTGAAGCTGAGCACTTCCACCTGAAGCTGAGTACTGCCACCTGAAGCTGAGTACTGCTACCTGAAGCTGAGCACTTCCACCTGAAGCTGAGTACTTCCACCTGAAGCTGAGTACTTCCACCTGAAGCTGAGTACTTCTACCTGAAGCTGAGTACTGCTACCTGAAGCTGAGCACTTCCACCTGAAGCTGAGTACTTCTACCTGAAACTGAGCACTTCCACCTGAAGCTGAGCACTTCCATCTGAAGCCGAGTACTGCTACCTGAAGCTGAGTACTGCTACCTGAAGCTGAGCACTTCCACCTGAAGCTGAGTACTTCCACCTGAAGCTGAGTACTGCTACCTGAAGCTGAGCACTTCCACCTGAAGCTGAGTACTGCTACCTGAAGCTGAGTACTGCTACCTGAAGCTGAGTACTGCTACCTGAAGCTGAGTACTTCCACCTGAAGCTGAGTACTTCCACCTGAAGCTGAGTACTGCTACCTGAAGCTGAGTACTTCCACCTGAAGCTGAGTACTTCTACGTGAAGCTGAGTACTTCCACCTGAAGCTGAGTACTTCCACCTGAAGCTGAGCACTTCCACCTGAAGCTGAGCACTTCTACGTGAAGCTGAGTACTTCCACCTGAAGCTGAGTACTTCCACCTGAAGCTGAGTACTGCTACCTGAAGCTGAGTACTTCCACCTGAAGCTGAGTACTTCTACCTGAAGCTGAGTACTTCTACCTGAAGCTGAGTACTTCCACCTGAAGCTGAGCACTTCCACCTGAAGCTGAGTACTGCTACCTGAAGCTGAGTACTTCCACCTGAAGCTGAGTACTTCTACCTGAAGCTGAGTACTTCCACCTGAAGCTGAGTACTTCTACCTGAAGCTGAGTACTTCTACCTGAAGCTGAGTACTTCCACCTGAAGCTGAGCACTTCCACCTGAAGCTGAACCCTGGAGGAGTACCTGAATTTACTTCTTCTAAAATGATCCGTCTCTCCCGGGTTACTAAGTGTGTTCCTCCTCTTCCTCCTCCTCCTCCTCCTCCTCCTCACTCCCCCACCTTCAGACATTATTCGACATGTGAGAGTCTCCAGGGTCACTTATAGCTGTAATAAAAGTAAATGAGCCTCTTTGACCCCGGAGGATCAGAGCCTCTTTGACCCCGGAGGATCAGAGCCTCTTTGACCCCGGAGGATCAGAGCCTCTTTGACCCTGGAGGATCAGAGCCTCTTTGACCCTGGAGGATCAGAGCCTCTTTGACCGCGGAGGATCAGAGCCTCTTTGACCCTGGAGGATCAGAGCCTCTTTGACCCTGGAGGATCAGAGCCTCTTTGACCGCGGAGGATCAGAGCCTCTTTGACCCCAAAGGATCTTGACCCCGGAGGATCAGAGCCTCTTTGACCTCGGAGTCTCAGAGCCTCTTTGACCCCAAAGGATCTTGACCCCGGATGATCAGAGCCTCTTTGACCGCGGAGGATCAGAGCCTCTTTGACCCCAAAGGATCTTGACCCCGGATGATCAGAGCCTCTTTGACCGCGGAGGATCAGAGCCTCTTTGACCCCGGAGGATCTTGACCCCGGAGGATCAGAGCCTCTTTGACCCCAGAGGATCTTGACCCCGGAGGATCAGAGCCTCTAAAAACAGACTGAACACAACGGGTAAAAAAAGACTAAATAAAGTTTATTGTGACTCCTGTGTGATGTCATCAGATCACATGGGACCAGTCCAGTCGTCCTGGGTTACAATAATAATAAAATAAGGGGGGGGGGGGGGGGGTCGGTCAGTACTGGAAGCTCCTCTTGGTCTGGATGTCGTCCAGGATCTGCTGCAGCTCCTCGTCCTCAAAGCGACCCTCCAGGCTGCAAACACAGGAGCAGAAGAACATAGATATAACTCATCTAAACTAACTGCTCAGAGGGGGCCTCAGTTAGATCTGATCTGAGGGGGTCGGGGACTGGGTGCTGTGGTGCCACGGAGTCTGATCTTAATACCAGTTTAATTTCTGAGGACAGAAGGAGGCGTTAACGCTGAGCAGTTTGTTTCTCATAGTTTCACTTTAGAATCTCAGAATAGCTTTGAATTCTCATCTTAAACATCAGAGCATATTCAAGTTCTGTGTGTGTGAGTGTGAGTGTGTGTGTGAGTGAGTGTGAGTGTGTGTGTGAGTGAGTGTGAGTGTGTGTGTGAGTGTGAGTGTGTGTGTGTGAGTGTGTGTGAGTGTGAGTGTGTGTGTGAGTGTGAGTGTGAGTGTGTGTGAGTGTGAGTGTGAGTGTGAGTGTGAGTGTGAGTGTGTGTGTGTGTAAGTGTGTAAGTGTGTGTGAGTGTGAGTGTGGGGGTGGGAGTGTGAGTGTGAGTGTGAGTGTGTAAGTGTGTAAGTGTGTAAGTGTGTGAGTGTGAGTGTGGGGGTGGGGCACTGACCTGGGGATCAGGGCTTTGGCCTCCTCTGCAGCCTCCGGGCACAGATTAGCTAAACTGGCCAACTCAAACTTATGCAGCTTCTTCTGCAGCAGCAGACTGAAACAGAGACACATCATATCAGATATACCCTACAACATATACCCTTATCTCATATACCCTACAACATATACCCTTATCTCATATATACCCTACAACATATACCCTTATCTCATATACACTACAACATATACCCTTATCTCATATATACCCTACAACATATACCCTTATCTCATATATACCCTACAACATATACCCTTATCTCATATATACCCTGCAACATATACCCTACAACATATACCCTTATCTTATGTATACCCTACAACATATACCCTTATCTTATGTATACCCTACAACATATACCCTTATCTCATATATACCCTACAACATATACCCTACAACATATACCCTTATCTCATATATACCCTACAACATATACCCTTATCTTATATACCCTACAACATATACCCTTATCTCATATATACCCTTATCTCATATATACCCTTATCTCATATATACCCTTATCTTATATATACCCTTATCTCATATATACCCGTATCTCATATATACCCTTATCTCATATATACCCTTATCTTATATATACCCTTATCTCATATATACCCTTATCTCATATATACTGTACAATCACTGTTCGAATTACCATAGGGCTCGGTAGTGCGGGCCCCCTTAGTTCTGGCCAGGGCACTAGTTCCACTCGAAATCACTGTCTTGGGGGGGGGGGCACTCAACTCATTCATTGTCTGCCTATGTAGCCTGCCGGTAACTATGACAGCCTACATCTCCAAGTGTTCTACAGGTGATTCTACAGGTGTTTAACAGTTTCAGGGCTGAAAGCAGGAAGAACTGGTCCACTGTGGGGCTCCAGGCTCCGAACTAGCCCTGGAACAGCTCTGGTGGGTTAGGGTTACTCATGGACAGAACCCGGCTGTGTCCAGGTGTGTGTGTGTGTTTGTGGGGGGGTTACCTGCGGACGGCGGTGATGGTCTCGCGGTTTTTGAAGCGGCTGAAGCGGGCTGTGTAGTTCAGGGTCTTCATGAACACCTCGGACAGCTCCTGCTCGTCCTCGGCGCTCTCGTTCTGCTGCTTCCTGTGCTCCAGCAGCATGTGCACCTCCGAGTTCAGCAGCGTCTCCGAGCTCTCGAACTCTGAGACAAACAGACTAATCAGAGAGCGGCGGCGGCCATGTTTGTAGTTCTGTTTCAGACTGAGGCAATTTGCGGAAGAACTGCCCTGTTATCTCACTGAGAGATATCACTTCAGTTCACCAAGCAAATACACAACTACAAAAAAACAACAACTGTATAACATCCAATAACATAACACGTTTATTGTGAGTAAAATACCGTAATATTATCTGGTAATAATATGTAAAATAAATGATTATAATAGAGAACAGACCTTTAGGAAACAGCAGCTGTGAGGCGTCTTCTTCAACATCTCCAACACTAGTGTTAGTCGAGTTGCCTCCAGCCGCCATCACAACAACAACAACAACAACTAACCAACAAACAAAAAACAACAACACGTGCTAATGGCTAACGGTCCTTCGGCATCAGAGCTTTAAAGAGCTGAATATAATCTATGCAAACAGCTGACTGCAGTTTGAAGCCGGAGGATGGTCTGGTCTTGGGGGTCTTTGGGGTCTTTAGGGTCTATATTCAGTTAAATACGAGGTAAGCATAAATCCGCTCAGATTCTCGGCGCCTTTTAGCTTCACAAAAACAACACGATCGCTTCCGCTGGTGACACCAATCACTTCCGCTCCGTAGTGCCTTCACAATAAGAGCTCGGTGTTGGTAGAAGTTATTACTATTATTATTATTATTATTATTATTATTATTATTATTATTATTATTATTATTATTATTATTATTATTATTATTATTATTACTATTATTATTATTATTATTATTATTACTATTATTATTATATTTGATTGAACAAAGAACATCACAGTACTTTTAAACGTTTGTTTTTCGCAATAAAACAACTTCTCTTTTCACTTAATTTATCCCTGCCCAACGTGGTTTAACGTCACAGTTCTTCATCAAACAGACAGACAGACAAACAGACAGACAGACAGACAGACAGAATCGGAGAGAAAATAAGTTATAAGAGACGGTCACAAATATAACGGTTTCCGCTGATCTTTGCTATTGAAAACAGTGTTCGTTCCACTGACACAGGATCAGCTTTAAGTGAAGCATCATTCTGTTCTTTACAGGATTCTTGCTTTTGAGTTTGTTTCTTCATATTTGAATGAGTTCAGTGTCTTTTTGGGGTTAGGGTAAAGAGTCAGCGAAATGAAAAATATCAAACTTTTCAAAGTTCTGCGTTGGCCGGGAATCGAACCCGGGTCAACTGCTTGGAAGGCAGCTATGCTCACCACTATACCACCAACGCTTGTGAATGGTACCGGTGAGTAAAAGGTATTTTAAGTATTGAATCAAACTGGGAAATGTTTTCGTTGCAGCAGCGAAATACAAAAAGAAGCAAAACAAATACAAATAATTTGAACTAAAAAAAATAAAAATCAGAAATATACAAATGTACAAAAAGGCAATAATGTAAATCAGTATAATGTAAATGTACAATGTTAAGTACAATGTTGAGGTCAAATGTGAAGCATCTTGTTCTACATATAGGTCAGTAAACATTAAAAATACAGGAGGTTTTCCTTTTTTAAAATGGAGGTCAGAACATGATATAACTATAAATACAAATCTATACATACATGCAGAAATAAATGTATGAATAAAACAGGAATGAATAAATATGGGAATAAATGAATGTATTAATATGTAAATAAAAGTCCACAATAAAACAGAACACACACATTACATACATATCTCTGATGTATTTCTACATTTATGTTCCCTCACATGTATTTATTTATGGACAGTAGTTTTAAAGGGATTCCCTCTGCCGCCACAGGATGGCGCTCATGTACTTGTTTACTAATTTCCTGGGGTACGGTCAGATAGTCAGTCTATTTTAGGAAGGTTCTTAAATTAGCCAAATGACCCGGAAGTACCTAATTGGCAGCCATGATAAAAGCTGTTGGGATTCTCTAGATCAGGGGTTCTTAACCTTTTTGACCTTGAGGCCCAATTTTTATGGTACAAGGTTTAATTGACCTCACTCACGGTTTGATTTGTATTCAATAATAAACCAAATCCACTTTCAGTTTAAGAAGCAAAAACCTTGTCAAATAAAATGACATGATAAAATGGGATCATCACAAAGACTTGTATTAGACATGTGTATGTAAACCGGCATCAAGCCACTGAACAGGCGGATCATTCCTGAAGGATCAAGTCTGGCTTTTTAATTAAAAAAGGACCATATTTAGATTTTACTTATAATAAAAAAATTACAAATATATAAATCAATCAATCAATCAATAAAAAGGGGACAAAATAAATACATTCAAATCATACGAATATTTTTTAATGAAATAAACTGTAAACAAAATTAAAATAAAGTGCAAATGAAACTAGAGCCTTATAATCTGTGAAGTCATTTGACAATTGCTTCAGCAGGCATGCAGAACCAGAAGAATCTTTATATCTGAAAAATCAACAATAACAACAACAATAACAACAATGAACAACAATAACAACAACAATAACAACAATGAACAACAATAACAACAATAACAACAATGAACAACAGTAATACAACAATAACAACAACAATAACAACAATGAACAACAATAACAACAATAACAACAATGAACAACAGTAATACAACAATAACAACAACAATAACAACAATAACAACAATGAACAACAACAATAACAACAACAATAACAACAATGAACAACAGTAATACAACAATAACAACAACAATAACAACAACAATAACAATGAACAACAATAACAACAACAACAATGAACAACAGTAACAACAATAACAACAACAATAACAACAATAACAACAACAATAACAACAACAATAACAATGAACAACAATAACAACAATAACAACAATGAACAACAGTAATACAACAATAACAACAATGAACAACAGTAACAACAATAACAACAACAATAACAACAATAACAACAACAATAACAACAACAATAACAATGAACAACAATAACAACAATAACAACAACAATAACAACAATGAACAACAGTAATACAACTCCCTTTTTTATCTTCACCTCTTAATGAGACATTTGGGCCTGCCTCTGAGACATAATCAGATCCAGTCTGGGTGGAATGGGGGAAAGGCTCACTCTCAGAGTAGCCTCCAGCATTGCTCTGAGTCTGTTCCGGGCTTTGGTCTTGGTTGTGGCCACAATGGAGAATCCTGAATCACACAGGTATGTAGTCGTGAATGGGAGAAGGACTTTCACGGCCCTCATTGCAAGACATGGGTACTCCTTTGAGACAGCAATCCAGAAGGAGCCCAGGTCCAGTTTGCCCCACTGCAACTTTAAAGTGCTGTCAGTGGAAACTTCCAGAAGCTGGGATTCCAGATGTGAGGGCAAAGCAACATCATTTTTAGTGGGATCCACTGAAAATGGGTCCAAAATCCACATGTTTCCCTCTCTGGGATCCTCAGGAAAGTAGTTATCAAATTTCTCTGCCAGTTGTGAGAGGTGCTGAGAGACTGAGTCACTGATATTCACCTGAGGGGAGTTTTCCAAAATGTCACACAAAAGTGGAAACATGTCCATCCTCTTTTCCTGGGCCCTCTTGGTCCACAAAGCAAGTTTCTTCTTGAAAGCTTGAACTTTGTCTGCAACAAAAAACATGTTGCTGTTTCTTCCTTGAAGTGAGATTCAGTTGGTCCAGCAGTGAAAGAATGTCACAGAGGTAGGCAGGTTTTGCTGTGAACATTGTGTGGGCATAGTACTGTGCAAGATGATTGTTTTTCTCAGTGAGAAAAGAGAAGACCACATTCCTCAGTTCAAACAAACGCTTGAGGACTAGTCCTCTTGAAAGCCATCTCACTTCACTGTGATACAGCAGCTGGATGTGATCTGCTTCTATGTCCTCGCAAAGCTGAGCAAAACATCTGGAGTTCGCAGCATTGTTTTTAATAAAGTTTATGGTTTTCACACTTACATCCATCGCCTGGTGGAAATCTGGTGACATCTTTTTTGCTGAAGATTGCATTGTAACTGAGCTTCTCATGGATAACATATCTCTGGTGTCTTCAGTTGATAACCTATGCAGTCCCGCGGCCCTTGCGGCCCACAGGTGAAGAACACTCTCCAGGAGGAAGGCGTATCAATGTCCAAGTCTACCAGAAAGAGAGGACTGCAGAAGAACATTCTTTGGACAGATGAAACCTAGATCAACCTCTACCAGAATGATGACAAGAAAGAAGTATGGAGAAGGCGTGGTACAGCTCATGATCCAAAGCATACCACAGGCAGTGTGATGGCTTGGGCATGCATGGCTGCCAGTGGCACCGGGTCACTAGTGTCTATCGATGATGTGACACAGGACAGAAGCAGGTGTTCAGAGACATACTCCATCCATCCATCCATCCATCCATCTTCTCCTGTTTTTCCGTCAGGGTCGTGGTGGTAACAGCTTTCAGCAGAGAGCCCCAAACTTTCCTTTCCCTGGCCACATCAACCAGCTCTGACTGGGGGATTCCAAGGCGCTCCCAGGTCAGCGATGAGATATAACCCCTCCACCTGGTCCTAGGTCTACCCCTCGGTCTCTTCCCAGCTGGACGTGCCTGGAACACCTCCCTAGGGAGGCGCCCAGGTGGCATCCTCACTAGGTGCCCGAACCACCTCAACTGGCTCCTTTCAACGCAAAGGAGCAGCGGTTCTACTCAGAGTCCCTCCCGGAAGACTGAACTTCTCACCTTATCCCTAAGGGAGATGCCAGCCACCCTGCGGAGAAATCCCATTTCGGCCGCTTGTATCCACCATCTCGTTCTTTCGGTCCTGACCCATCCTTCATGACCATAGGTGAGGGTAGGAACGAAGATGGCCCGGTAGACAGAGAGCTTTGCCTTCTGGCTCAGCTCTCTTTTCCTCACAACGGTGCGGTAAAGCGACTGCAGTACCGCTCCCGCTGCTCCGATTCTCCGGCCCATCTCACGCTCCATTGTTCCCTCACTCGAGAACAAGACCCCGAGATACTTGAACTCCTTCACTTGGGGTAAGGCTTCATTCCCTACCTGGAGTGGACAGTCCATCGGTTTCCTGCTGAGAACCATGGCCTCAGATTTGGAGGTGCTGATCCTCATCCCAGCCGCTTCACACTCGACCGCGAACCGATCCAGTGAGTGCTGAAGGTCACAGACCGATGAAGCCACTAGGACCACATCATCTGCAAAAAGCAGTGGTGCAATCCTTAGCCCACCGAACTGCAGACCCCCTCCCCCACAACTACGCCTCGAAATCCTGTCCATGAATATCACAAACAGGATTGGTGACAAAGCGCAGCCCTGGCGGAGGCCAACCCTCACCGGAAATCGGTCCGACGTGCTGCCGAGGACCCGGACACAGCTCTCGTTTGAGAGTACAGGGATTGGATGGCCCTGAGTAGAGACCCCCTCACCCCATACTCCTGCAGCACCTCCCACAGTATCTCCCTGGGAACCCGGTCATACGCCTTCTCCAAATCCACAAAGCACATGTAGACCGGATGAGCGTACTCCCAGGCCCCCTCCAGGATCCTTGCGAGAGTGAAAAGCTGGTCCGTCGTTCCAGGACCAGGACGAAAACCGCATTGTTCCTCTTCAATCTGAGGTTCGACAATCGGCCGGACCCTCCTTTCCAGCACCTTAGAGTAAACTTTCCCGGGGAGGCTGAGTAATGTGATGCCTCTGTAATTGGCACACACCCTCTGATCCCCCTTTTTAAAGAGAGGAACCACCACCCCGGTCTGCCACTCCTTCGGTACTGTTTCTGACTTCCACGCAATGCTGATGAGACGTGTCATTTCTGGGCTGATCTCATCCACCCCCGGGGCTTTGCCCCTGTGAAGCTGTTTAACTACCTCAGTGACTTCCCCCCCGTGAGATTGGAGTTGATCCCCCTTCATACTCCAGCTCCGCCTCTAACATAGAGGGGCGGAGTTGTCGGATTCAGGAGTTCCTCAAAGTGTTCCTTCCACCGCCCTAACACACTATCAGTTGAGGTCAACAGCGTCCCATCCTTACTGTACACAGCTTGGATGGTTCCCTGCTTCCCCCTCCTGAGGTTTCGGACGGTTTTCCAGAACAACTTTGGTGCCGACCGAAAGTCCTTCTCCATGGCTTCTCTGAACTTCTCCCACACCCGCTGCTTTGCCTCGGCCACAGCTGAGGCTGCTGCCCTTCGGGCCCGTCAATACCTTGCAACTTCGTCAGGAGTACCCAGGGATAACATATCCCGGAAGGCCTCCTTCTTCAGTCGGACGGCTTCCCTGACCACCGGTGTCCATCAGGAGGTTCGAGGGTTACCGCCCCTTGAGGCACCTAAGACCTTGAGACCACAGCTCCCCGCCGCAGCTTCGGCAATGGAGGCTTTGAACACCGCCCACTCTTATTCAATGTCCCCAGCCTCCACAGGGCGCCTCACACCTTGGGTAACTCCGGAGAAGAATAGAGTCCAACCCTTATCCAGAAGTAAGGTTCCAGAGCCGACGCTGTGCGTAGCGGTGAGCCCCGCCAGATCCAACTGGTAACGCTCCACCTCCCGCACAAGCTTCGGCTCCTTCCCCCCCAGAGAGGTGACATTCCACGTCCCCAAAGCCAGCTTCTGTCGCCTGAGTCTGGTCCGTCGAGACCCTCTGCCTTCACTGCCACCCTTCTGGCAGCACAACCGACCCCATCGCTGTTTCCCGTAGGTGGTGGGCCCGCGGACGGAGAAGCGGAGCTGTTGCCCACGTTGCTTTTTCGGGCTGTGCCCGGCCGGGCTCCATGGCAAGCCCGGCCACCAGACGCTCGCTGACGAGTCCTCCTTCTGGGCCTGGCTCCAGAAGGGGACCCCGGGCTTCCTACCGGGCCGGGTATCCTCGCTTTCAAGTTTGTTTGTCATGAGGTCTTTTGAACCAATCTTAGTCTGGCCCCTTACCTGAGACCAATTTGCCATGGGAGACCCTACCAGGAACACAAGGTTCCAGACAACACAGCCCCCAGGTTCATTGGGGCACACAAACCTGTCCACCACGATAAGGTGCTGTTTCTCGGAAAGAACCAGCACCTTATCGTGACATACAGTCTGCTCAAATCCAGCCAAATTGATTGGGCGGCGTTTCATAATACAGATGGACAATGACCCAAAACATACAGTCAAAGCAACCCAGGAGTTTATGAAAGCTGAGAAGTGGAATATTCTTGAAGGGCCAAGTCAGTCACCTGATCTCAACCCGTTAGAGCTCACATCTCACTTGTTAAAGACTGAGCGTCAGACAGAAAGGCCCACAAACACACAGCAACTGAAACCGCTGCAGTGAAGGCCTGGCAGAGCGTTAAGAAGGAGGAAACCCAGCGTCTGCTGATGTACACGAGTTCAACACTTCAGACAGTCATTGCCAGCAAAGGTCTTTCAACCAAGTATTAGAAATGAACATTTTGTCTTCAGTTATTTCATTCCCAATTGCTTTTGAGCCCTGAAGTGAAGGGATTGTGTTTAAGGATGCTTTGGTTCCTCACATTTCTATTCTATCTTTTTGTTCAACCCTCTGAATTAAAGCTGAAAGTCTGCACTTCAACTCTGAACTGATTCATTTAGAGTTCAGTGTGGTAATGTACAGAACCAGAACTAGAAACACTTTGTCTGTCCAAATATTGATGGACCTAACTAAAAGGCTAACGGTTTGGAGAGCTGACAGAGGGACTGTAAGGACTGGTATAATTTATGACTATAGAGGCCACTGTTTAGCCGGCGGGCCACCGCTGTCTTCACTCGCAGCAGGTCATAAACAGGAGACGGATTCAATGGAAAAGTACTGGAGCTTCCAGCTCAGCTTGAACTTGACCATCTGAGGCAAGTCTGGACATGTCCAGTCTCACACACCGGAAGCCATTACACTCCCCCTCATATACGGGTGTATGGGAGTGTCTTTGGTTGTGCCTCTGTGTAAGGGTATAAAAGCAGTAGCCTGTAAATGCTGTATGTATACCGGAGGGCTTCTCCGGAATACTCTAAAAATGGCTGTATACTAATTTGCATGTTTTTACGGGACCGGTGATCACAGGGAAGACTTAAACCTCTGAATTTAACCGGAGGGAACTAACTATATCACTTAATGTTGTTATAATAGGAGTTTAGAATGTAGGGATTTAGAACACAGTAGAAACGTTCTGAATGATTGTCACGTTGTAACGAGAGAAAGTAAACCCCTGTAAAAGTGTGGACCCTTTTCTGAATAAAATCATCCCACCCTTTTGGACTGGGATAACTTAAAAGGTTTCAGTGCTGTCCTCTCCTGATTTAAGGCAAGATGCACAACTGCCACACACACTCACACCCTTAGGGAGGGCCATACCTCATTACCGATACCAAAATCCTACGGGATTGCTTAAATGGATTTAGTGAGTCGTCTGCTTTGAAAGAGCTGTTCATTGAACATGGTTCATTCAGGGTTATCTGAGGTAAGATCTTGCCGAGTTGGCTGCTGTCAGACGATCCAGCTGTACCCGCGTCATCACAAACGGAAGTCGCTTGCTCCGAGGACAGGACGTCCCATTGAGGGACGGCAGTGGAGGCAGCGACGGCAGCGGAGGGAGCGATGGCAGCGGAGGCACTGGAGGCAGTGACGGCAGCGGAGGCAGCGACGGCAGCGACGGCAGCGGAGGCACTGGAGGCAGCGACGGCAGCGGAGGGAGCGATGGCAGCGGAGGCACTGGAGGCAGCGACGGCAGCGACGGCAGCGGAGGCAGCGGAGGCAGTGACGGCAACGGAGGCAGCGGAGGCAGCGACGGCAGCGGAGGCACTGGAGGCAGCGACGGCAGCGACGGCAGCGGAGGCAGCGACGGCAGCGACGGCAGCGGAGGCAGCGGAGGCAGTGACGGCAGCGGAGGCAGCCGAGGCAGTGACGGCAGCGACGGCAGCGGAGGCAGCGACGGCAGCGGAGGCAGTGACGGCAGCGACGGCAGCGGAGGCAGCAACGGCAGCGGAGGCACTGGAGGCAGCGGAGGCAGCGACGGCAGCGACGGCAGCGGAGGCAGCGGAGGCAGCGACGGCAGCGGAGGCAGTGACGGCAGCGACGGCAGCGGAGGCACTGGAGGCACTGGAGGGCAGCGACGGCAGCGACGGCAGCGGAGGCACTGGAGGCAGCGACGGCAGCGGAGGCAGCGGAGGCAGCGACGGCAGCGACGGCAGCGGAGGCAGCGGAGGCAGCGACGGCAGCGACGGCAGCGGAGGCAGCGACGGCAGCGGAGGCAGCGACGGCAGCGACGGCAGCGGAGGCAGCGGAGGCAGCGACGGCAGCGGAGGCAGCGGAGGCAGCGACGGCAGCGACGGCAGCGGAGGCAGTGACGGCAGCGACGGCAGCGCAGCGACGGCAGCGGAGGCAGCGACGGCAGCGGAGGCAGCGGAGGCAGCGGAGGCAGCGACGGCAGCGGAGGCAGCGGAGGCAGCGACGGCAGCGGAGGCAGCGGAGGCAGCGACGGCAGCGACGGCAGCGGAGGCAGTGACGGCAGCGACGGCAGCGCAGCGACGGCAGCGGAGGCAGCGACGGCAGCGAGGCAGCGACGGCAGCGACGGCAGCGGAGGCAGCGACGGCAGCGCAGCGACGGCAGCGGAGGCAGCGACGGCAGCGGAGGCAGCGACGGCAGCGGAGGCAGCGACGGCAGCGCAGCGACGGCAGCGCAGCGACGGCAGCGGAGGCAGCGACGGCAGCGACGGCAGCGACGGCAGCAACGGCAGCACCCCCCCAGCACACCTGGATTGTTTTTGTCTTGGGCGTTTGGATGCAGGACTAGGTAACTAGAGGAGCCGGAGCCCTTTCTTTGAGCTCCATCACAGAGAGTCTGAGGCAGGAAGCCATCAAACACACACCAACCAGTTCATTTAACTGGGGAAGGCCTCAGCCGTGATCACACCTGGTATATGATTAGCTCTGCTACAATCCACAAGGCCTTAGACCAGTATCAAGTTATTAGGAACCCAACCCCCCCACCCCAGAGTTGGTGACCCTTGTAGGGGTTCAGTGAACTAGTGGATGGAGAGGCTGGTCTAGGTCCTGACGGTAAGGGGGCCTGGCCTGTGGGACTCTGGTGTTCTGAACAGCTTTAAAGCAGCAGAAGTCTCTGCAGCTGACAGGAGGACCTGCAGCAGTCTGCAGCACAGCAGGGGAGGAGCACTGCACTGTGTGATGTGCTCATGCTGCAGGGAGGGGGGGGGGGGGGTAAGTTAAGGCTGTCTGTGAAGTTCTAATGTGCTCAGATACGTTAACGGTTTCCCCTCTCAGAAGGATGTCCAACTCAACTTCACTAACTGTGTCCTATTTCATTCTTGGAGCTTACTTGCATGTTGGATATTTGAGGTACTTGTACTTCATGATAACTGCATTGTTGTACATTGTGATTGTTGTTGCCAACACCGCTCTGATTGTGGTGATCTGTGTGAACAGGAGCTTACATGAACCTATGTACCTGTTTCTGTGCAGCCTGTTTGTGAATGAACTGTATGGTAGTACAGGGTTGTTTCCATTCCTTCTGCTTCAGATCCTCTCTGACATTCACACTGTTTCTGCTCCGCTCTGCTTCCTGCAGATCTTCTGCTTGTACACTTATGGAGGAATAGAGTTTTGTAATTTAGCCGTCATGTCTTATGACCGATATCTGGCTATCTGTTATCCTCTGCAATATAACACACGTATGACTTCTCACAAGGCTGCTATCTTCATCATTCTGGTTTGGTTGTACTCTTTTGTGAAATTCTTGATCACTTTATCTTTAAACCTCCGTTTGACACTGTGTGGAAACACCATTAATGGTTTGAACTGTAACAACTACCTTGTTGTGAAGCTGGCATGTTCTGATACTCAGGTGAATAACATTTATGGACTTTTTGGTACTATTCTCTCAGTCTTAGTCCCTCTGCTTCCAATCCTTTTCTCCTACATCAGGATCCTCAGAGTGTGTTTCTCTGGCTCCAAACAGGCGAGACAGAAAGCTGTCAGTACCTGCACACCTCACCTTGTTTCCCTGCTCAACTTTTCTTTTGGCTGCGGCTTTCTAATACTTCAGAGTAGGTTTGATATGAGCGGTGTTCCCAGTGTGCTGCGTATTATTCTGTCACTGTATTTTCTCCTCATGCAGCCACTGATGAATCCTGTCATGTACGGACTGCAGATGTCCAGAATACGTAACATCTGTAAACATGTCCTCTGTTATTAACTGCTGTCTGGTCGGTCAAACAACTGAAGCCTCAGTGTATGATTCTTAATACCCTGTCTTGAAATTGAAAACATGTCCTAAATGGAAACATGTGGCTGGTTTCATAGTGTTGATTATACTGTGTTGTCCACATGTCTTACACACAACTGTCACCTTGATGTTCACAGAGAAACTTGAAGCTATATTTGTAAAAATAGATGTAAAACAACCGTAAGAAGAAAATGAAATGTTTTATTGTAGAATGTTTTAATAAATGGTTTGAAGATGAATTAACTTTGATTTATGAAGTAAAAGTGACAAAAACCTCCAACAGCAACCAGAGCATGAAAGCAGAAATCTGCATCAAGCTGCTGGTTCATGTTAATTACATCTATCATATACACCTATCCATATCGATCTATTACCTAGCTCCATAGAATGAAATGTTAATCGTATGAAATAAAGTCACTGGGAAAGGTGACTGTGTGATTGTGTGTGCAGAGCCAGGCAGCATGTTGATCACACTCAGTGATATCTTTATGGTGATTCATGTGGATAGTCATCCCTAGTGTCACTGACAAATCCTTCAAACTGCATATACACTTCATGAGAAGCACACACACACACACACACACACACACACACACCAACA
>NC_086366.1:439017-491517 GCF_036324505.1 Eleginops maclovinus
TGGCCGGTGTCAGCAAACTTGATGATGGTGTTGGAGCTGTGTGTGGCCACGCAGTCGTGCGTGAACAGGGAGTAGAGGAGAGGGCTGAGCACACAACCCTGAGGGGCTCCGGTGTTGAGGGTCAAGGTGGAGGATGTGATGTTCCCCATCCGCACTGCCTGGGATCTGCCCGTCAGGAAGCTCATGATCCAGTCACAGAGGGCGCTGTTGAGCCCAAGGTCCCTGAGCTTAATGATGAGCTTGGAGGGCACAATGGTGTTGAATGCTGAACTGTAGTCAATGAACAGCATTCCCACATAAGTGTTCCTCTGGTCCAGGTGGGAGAGGGCAGTGTGGAGGGTGAGGGAGATGGCATCATCCGTGGACCTGTTTGCTCTGTAGGCAAACTGCAGGGGGTCAGGGAGGGAGGAGGTGATAAAGGTTTGACTAACCGCTCAAAGCACTTCATGATGATGGAGGTGAGTGCAACTGGGCGGTAGTCATTGAGGCAGATGGGTTTTGTCTTTTTGGGGACAGGGACAATGATGGACTCTTTAAAACATGTGGGGACTACAGACTGGAGCAGGGACCTATTGAAAATGTCTGTGAACACATCTGCCAGCTGAACTGCACACACCTTGAGAGCACGGCCAGGGATGCCATCAGGTCCTGGAGCCCTGTGTGCGTTGATCCTTTCCAGAGATCTACACACATCTGCACTGGTTAAAACCAGTGAGCAGGATCCTGGGCCTTTTGTGCCTCCACAGCCGGGGGCCTCTCAAAGCGTGCATAAAATGTGTTCAGTTCATCTGGGAGATCACACACACACACACACACACACACACACACACACACACACACACACACACACACACACACACACACACACACACACACACACACAAACACACACACACACACACACACACACACACACACACACACACACACACACACACACACACACACACACACACACACACACACACACACACACACACACACTTTGAATCACAGCTGTTGCAGGTTTGGAATGATTAGTAAAACCAAAGAATTCCGACTCTGAAGATTCAGTTCTTTTCTCAAAACATGACTTTATTCTCTCAATCTCCACATTTTCACTATTTTCTGAATTCTCCAAATCTGGATTTCGTCTCTGTGTCTGTATTCCCGTTTGATGCTTAGTGTTAGATATTGCATATATTTTTATTCATCCCAGCTTTGAAGTGCTGTTTTTAATATTGTACAAGAGCGATTATTGACAACACGAATTCCTAAATCCTTTTACCTTTGCTTTATATTGATATGTAATTATGTAATAACTGTCACTATTACTCAGGTCTTTAAATTGTAGTATATTCATTCGACTTCATTAGTTACTCTATAATTATCCTGAGAGATAAAGTGGTGCCCCCCGAGAGAGGGGATGTACAGAAAGTTATAATCATTGGTAATTATGTGAAATAAATAAAAATGATGGGCATTTAAATGCACTTGTTAGTATCCACCTGTATTTGTGATTTAATGGATATCAATAGTTGTATTGATATATTTATCAGTCAAAACTAATCCCGTCATCATCGTAATGTTCAAAGTGACATTGAGCTCTGTTTGTCTCTGTGCTGTGGCCGTAGTGATGTCCCCTCTGTTGGACGGAGACAGGTCCTGATTCTGAAGTGGTTCAACGGAAGGGTTTTGTGATATCCTTCTGGAATAAATCCCTCAGTGTGCACAGTAATATAAAGTAGATATCAGAGGGAACTGTGATGTGTAACCTCCCAGAAACCAGCAATAAAGGAGAGGTGCAGTTGCTGTGGGACTAATAACGGATTCCTGATTGTGATTTCCTTTTTTCAAACAGCGGTAAAGAACGAACATCTAGAACGAGTGGAAGTGGACTGATATTGGTGAAAACTACCACCTTTTATAGATATTATAAAGGTCTGACGCCACATTAGAAAATGACGACCCTAACCCTCCACACGGTGCAGGAAGACTCTCCCTGCTATGAGGCCTTCAACATTCGCCTCCAGGATTCATGTTCAAACCACTTTATTCACAGGTTTGCATCATTTATGACTCTATCATTTCCACGAGCATCAGGGAGACTCATTCATTATTACAGAGCAGGTCGTTTTACCAGAAAGCAAGAGTCCTGCAAAGGACCCGTATGTTGGTTACATTCAGTCCATACAACAAAGGGTTAAAGAGCGGTTGGCACGAGAGCCAGTACAACGATAAAACAATCCTCACAATATTAGGTATTTTCCTCATGTTAAATCTGCCCTGCACTATCTCAAAGAAAGCCCCGAAGGAGAAGTTGAGGAGGGAGGCGAGCTGAGGAGTGCAGGTACTGACAGCTTTCTGTCTGCTCTGCTTACACCCAGAGAAACACACTCTGAGGATCCTCATGTACGAGTAGAGGATCAGGATTATAAGAGCTAGTATTACAGTAAATATGTAAACCAGTCCATACACATTACTGACTGTAGTGTCAGAGCAGGCCAGCTTAACAATGGAGAAGTTATCACAGTACACTTTGTTGATGATGTTCCCACACAGCTGCAGAGAGGCACTCAGAGATATCATGACCACACTTGTCAGAATGCTGTACAACCACACAAACACAGTGAGGAACGCCACCTTGTTGGGAGTCATCCGTGTGTTGTACTGCAGAGGATAACAGATAGCCAGATATCGGTCATAAGACATGATTCCTAAAGTAAACAGCTCCACACTTCCATAAGTGTACAGAGAGAAGACCTGCAGGAAGCAGAGCGGAGCAGAAACAGTGTGAATGTCAGAGAGGATCTGAAGCAGAAGGAATGGAAACAACCCTGTACTACCATACAGTTCATTTACAAACAGGCTGCACAGAAACAGGTACATAGGTTCATGT
The DNA here is from genome assembly GCF_036324505.1 of Eleginops maclovinus. NCBI lineage: Eukaryota > Metazoa > Chordata > Actinopteri > Perciformes > Eleginopidae > Eleginops > Eleginops maclovinus. The sequence goes on from NC_086366.1 coordinate 441,896, forward strand.
AAGCTCCTGTTCACACAGATCACCACAATCAGCAACACATTGGCTCCTATAATACAGACATACAAAGCCAGAATCATCAGGAAATACAAAGGTTTGAAGACCCCGGTGTCAGAGTATGCACTGAGTATGAAATATGAAACGTGGGTAGAGTTCACCATGGTTCTCCTGTGGTTCTGGAAGCATCACAACATCATGCAGAGCATTACCTGGATTCAGATGTAGCTCTCACTTTAAACACTAACAGTGAACACATTTGTTCTTCATCATGAGAACACGTAAGACAGAGGGTCCAAACTTAACGTCCTCTATTAATGAGGATACAGAGATCCAGAGAGTGTGAGGTGCTGCTCTCCTCACTGAAACTCTGAGCTGCTGCTTTTACCTTCTCCCTGCAGCTCCCTGCCCGTCCTCCAGGGATCCTCCTCTCTAACTCAGCCTGCAATTTATTGATTTGATTTTTAATAAACCTTCAGTGTCTTTCATCAAGGGGCAGTTCTGGGGGGGGGGGGGGGGGGGGGGTCACGCTGACCTGAGACCCTCCTGTGGCCCCCCCTCCAAAGAAAAGTTTATAATTTTAGGATTTGTTGACTATAGTGCTAGACATTGAGAGACTAACAATCCCCAGAAATGGCAGGATGGTGTTCCTGTGAAGTGGACTTCAGAGGAGGAACTTCAGAGGCTCTGATGTTCCTTAGTTAGCTACTGAAACAGAGAACCGCCAATGAATGTATTTTATGTTTATAGGCGGGGGGCATGTTATTGTATCAGTCCAGGCATTTGTGGTGTATTAAATCTGGTGATGTTCAAAGGTAGATACTCTCTGAGGTCGTAGGTGGGGTAAGAGGAATGTTGGGAAAAACAACATCTGGCATACGTCAGGGGGCCCCTATGAACGGACCTATGTCCCCTTAGGGGGGCACACATTGGTAATGATTACCTCAGGTGAGCACACACGCTTTGGATGTACACATATTTTCTCCTATAAATGGCATGCACAGAGACAGCTCTGGGGGACTTCCACAACTGGCTCTGGGAACCTCGTATGGCCCGTGTTGGGGTATGATCCTACGCTGCTGTAATAAACCTTGTTATATACGAGCTGGTGTCTCCGGAGACTTCTTCATCATCTTCACAAACATCACTGCTAGATATACCTCACTTTCTTTCACATTACTGGTTCATGGGTTAACCACCCTTCCCAGATACACATCTCCTGTTTCAGGAGACCCTTTGTCTAAAGGAGGCCTCTACCCCCCCCCCTCCCCCCAAACAGATGTCTAATGGGAAGAAACAGCTTCAGGTTTCCACTAAGATACAGAGCCCCCCCCCCCAGCACCTTAGCATTGGACCTGCAGGGACTCGTGGCTCACAGGCCAGTCGGGTCTCCACCCTCTGATGTACGCTCTGAATGTGTCCAGAATCCACATCCTTGGGGGGGGGGGGGTTGTTGTGCTGCTCAGATGTAGACCCCTTTGTTGCCTGATGGATTCAGGTCCGGTGGTCTGAGCGCCGCGGTGTGACATGTTGTAGTCTGCCATGATGCTCTTCCTGACCCCCCCCCCCCCTATATATACACATATATATATATACAGATGGATAGAGAGAGAGGGATAGAGAGAGAGAGAGAGAGGGAGAGAGAGAGACAGAGGGAGAGAGGGGGAGAGAGAAGAGGAGAGAGAGAGAGAGAGATAAAAGGGAGAGAGAGAGAGGGAGGGGGGGGGGGGGGGGGGGGGGGGGGTGGGGGAGAGAGAAGAAGGGGAGGGGAGAGAGACAGAGGGGAAGGAAAAAGAGGGAGGGAGGGGGGGACAGAGGGAGAGAGAGAGAGGAGGGGGGAAAGGGGGGAGGGGGAGAGAACAAAGGGAGAGAGAGAGAGAAAAGGGGGAGAGAAAAAGGGGGAGAGAGAGAGGGGAGAAAAGGGGGGAAAAGAAAAAGAGAAAGGAAAGGGGACAAGAGCGAGAGGGGGAGGGGAGAGGGAAAAGGGAAGAGAAGAGGGGGAGGGAGGAGAGAACAGGGGGGAGAGAGAGGAAAGGGGGGGGGGGGGAAGGGGGAGAGGGTGGGGGAGACAGAGGGAGGGGAAAAGACAAGGGGGAGAGAGAGAAGGGGGGGAGGGAGGGGGGAAACGGAGAGAGAACCCGAGGGGGGGAAAAAAGAAAAAAGGGGGAAAAGGGAGAGAGGGGGAAAGCGAGGGGAGAGAGGGGAGAGGGGAAAAACAGAAGGGGGGGAGGGGGAAGGGGAAAGAAAGGGGGGGAAAAAAAGAGAGGGGGAAAAAGGGGGAGAGGGGAGGGGGAGGGACAGAGGGATAGAGGAAGAGAGACAGAGGGAGGGGGAGAAAGAAAGAGAGGGGGGGAAGGGGGAGAGGAAAGGGCAGAGGGAGAGGGGAGAAGAAGGAAGAGAGAAGAGGGAAAAGGGAAGGAAAAGAAAAGGGGGAAAAAGAAAGGGGGGGAGATAGACAGGGGGGGGAGGAGAGAGAGGGGGAGGGGAAGAGGAGAAGGGGGAGGGGGACAGAGGGGAGGGGAGGGGGGAGAGGGGGAAGAGGGAGAAGAGACAGAGGGTAAGGGGAAAAGAGAAAAGGGGGGGAGAAAAAGAGGGGGAGAGAAGGGAAGGGGGGAAAAGAGAGAGGACCAAAAAGGGCAGGGGAGAGAGAGAAGAGGGAGAGAGAGAGACAGAGGGAGAGAGAGAGAGAGACAGAGGGAGAGAGAGAGATTTTTGAAACCACTTTTATTCTCCAATAAATTGAACTCTCCACATTAGAAACAAAAACAATTCAAACCAACTTCAATTCAGGAGTTGATTGAAAACCAGCTCATCATTCTCCACTGAAACCAAAGCATTGTTAAAGCTCCACATGTTCTGAACTCCCCCACATTTTCTGTCAGCTGAGAATAAATCAGTTTGGACCCTCGCTCTCACCATGCATTTAAAGATCAGCACAGCGCCACAGGCCATCGAGTCCCCAACTGTAGTTCTCCTGCTGAGGTAGAGGGCCATTTTGGCCTGGCCCAACAAAAAGTTCAGGAGCTGACATTTCACCTTTTGCCTCTGGGTGTATCACATTAACAGGGCTTTGAGTTTTAATGCACTTCATGGTCCTCCGTCGACCTTCTGTTCTTATGGACCGACTGAAGGGGGGTTATTTCTTCATCCTCTGCAACATGCTGAAGTACAACAAACCGGTCACAGTGAAATCTGCGGAACACCGTGCTAATCTCGGGTTTGTCGTTGACTTCACTTTATGTTCAGCTTTATTTTTATTGCTTTGAGGCACGTTGGGATATTGGGCCTTAAATAATGAATTTTCCCGCCCAGTGAAGGGGGTGTAAATGGGGCCCCTCTGTTCCCACCTTTACTGTACAGGTGCATGCTCTGCTGTAACGCTGTGTCAGGTTGCACTGTCTCAATTGATAAAGACGAGGACAGGCCATATGTTGGAGCATCTTTTATTGCTCTTCTGACTCTAACTGAAACGATACATGTTATTCCCAACACAATGTAGCAGCAGGTTGCACACAGGATGTATATCTGGGACACATTACAGGGTTAGAAACCACAGGGATGAACAGACAGTCAACATGTTGGAACACAGTAGATATGAAGCTTCATTAGCTTTCACTCCTAACGTCCTGATCCATGGACCTCTTCAGGCTCTCCCAAATTCACTGAGGCTGATATGAGAAGTGAAAAGATAAGAAGCAGAAAGAGAGCAGCATGGAGCTCAGCACATGTACAGCTGTTTCATTTCTTTAGTCTGCACAGTCAGATAGACACGTCATCAGAGGTAATACTGCTGAAGGCCGGGTCCTTTCATCCCCTGCTCTTCCTCTCTCTTCATCACCTACACTTCACCACACAGCACACGCTTACATATGCTGCGGATTTTAGACATCTTCAGCCCGTACAGAACTGGGGTGAAGAGAGGCTGGCATGTTAGGAAGTACAGAGATAATAAAATGCGCAACATGTTGGGAACACTGCTCATATCAAACCTGCTCTGTAATATTTCAAACAAAACTCCAAAGGAGAAGTTGAGGAGGGAGGCGAGGTGAGGAGTGCAGGTACTGACAGCTTTCTGTCTGGTCTGTTTGGAGCCAGAGAAACACACTCTGAGGATCCTCATGTACGTGTAGAGGATTAAAAGCAGAGGAATGATGATGGAGATGACCGTGTAAAAGAGTCCATAAATATTATTGACCCTGGTGTCAGAGCAGGCCAGCTTCACTATGGAGTAGTTCCCACAGTACACTGTATTAATGATGTTCCCACACAGCTGCAGAGAGGCAGTCAGGAATATCAGAACAACAATTGAAAGAAAAGGGAACAACCACGACACTGCAACAAGAAAGGACGCCTTGTTAGAAGTCATATATGTGTTATACTGCAGAGGATGACAGATAGCCAGATATCGGTCATAAGACATGACGGCTAAGGTGAGAAATTCCACACACACATAAGAGTACACAGAGAAGACCTGCAGGAAGCAGAGCGGAGCAGAAACAGTGTGAATGTCAGAGAGGATCTGAAGCAGAAGGAATGGAAACAACCCTGTACTACCATACAGTTCATTTACAAACAGGCTGCACAGAAACAGGTACATAGGTTCATGTAAGCTCCTGTTCACACAGATCACCACAATCAGCAACACATTGGCTCCTATAATACAGACATACAAAGCCAGAATCATCAGGAAATATAGGTATTTAAAAACCCCCGTGTGGAAGTAGACACTCAGAGTGAAATATGAAACCTGAGTAGAGTTCACCATGATCCTCCTGTTAGAGATATAACACTTTCAGCCTGAGGACATTATTCACCAACAGTGTTCAGTCACCAGCAGCAAAGACCTGGATCAACACCTGAGCTGGGGAGCGCTCAGGATAGGGACTCTTTCTTTATGAGCAGAATATGTAAAGGGAGGGGGTCTGAAAGGGAGGGACCCGGGTTGTGTGAACATAGACAGGGTTCTCATTGGACTGACCTCTTACCAGGGTTGGGGAAAATAGGACCCAAGTGCAGTAGCGAAAACAAGGCGAGGCACGTATGAGGGTTCAAACGAAAAGTGAGTTTTATTAAAAAGCTGAATACAAAATCACGAAACTGCAGGGACAAATAAGTTTAACAAAAGTAAAGAAACAAACAATGCGAAACAAACCGGGAAGTCAGGGCGGATACCCCAGGGGCAAGACAAAGGCCAATAAGGGGTCTCGGGGGGATGGCCTCGGAGCAAGGCAAAGGCAGAGCATGCATAGAGTTTATGGCAGGGGAATTCTGGAGGTCGGAGACATGGGCGGAGGCTACGGCGGGGAAACTCTGGAGGACGACGAAACAGCTCCGAAGGATCGGGGGGACCCCTGATTTGACAGGGAAATGGGTCGGTGAGACCCCCAACTGGACTGGGACATGGGTTGGCTAGACCCCCGACTGGACAGGGACATGGGTTGGCTAGACCCCCGACTGGACTGGGACATGGGTTGGCGAAACCCCAACTGGACAGGGACATGGGTCGGTGAGACCCCCAACTGGACTGGGACATCGGTTGGCGAGACCCCCAACTGGACAGGGACATGGGTCGGCTAGACCCCCGACTGGACAGGGACATGGGTCGGCTAGACCCCCGACTGGACAGGGACATGGGTCGGCTAGACCCCCGACTGGACAGGGACATGGGTTGGCGAAACCCCCGACTGAACAGGGACATGGGTCGGCGGGACCCCCAACTGGACAGGGACATGAGTCGGCTGGGGAGCAGGTGTCGGAGGGACCCCCAGTTGATCAGGAACAGAAGTCGGCCGGACCCCCGATGAGACACGAGGGGCTGGAGTCGGCGGGACCGTTGTGGGGCCTTGTGGAAACAACCATTATGTGTAATGTATTATTTTGGGGTTCCCAAACCCAGATATGAACTAGAGACAGTCGATTATCAGAGGTTCAAACGGCTGACTCCCTGCAGGTGTTGGATACAAAGTTCACTGCATTCTTTCAGGGGGACCAGCTCCCAAGATGTGGTCCAAAGCCAAAAAGAAGGAGAAGAAAGAGCTGGTTATCTCAGAGGCCACCAGGGTGGATAAAGAAAGGTAGAAGATCACAGCGGTAAGGCAGCGGCAGAAAGGGAGTTTGTGATTACTTCTACATGTGTCACCCTCCCAGGTCCAAGAAGATCTCTGGTATGGCTCAAAAGGGAACTGCCATCTCAGCAGAGATCCCGGGTTGCAGCATCAGAATCAGAATCAGAAGTTTACTTTATTTATCCCAAACTGGGAATCTTTGTTGTTGTTGCAGCAGCGAAATACAAAGAGAAGCAAAACAAATACAAATAATTAGAACTAAAAAATGAAAATGAGAAATACACAAATGTACAAAAAGGCAATAATAATACAAAATAAATGATAATGTACAGAGTGCACGTTGAGTCCAGTTCACAGAGAGGGTATGGAGCAGAGAGTCCTGCAGCCAGAGGGGAGTTATAGTACAGAGTTACTGCTGAACCTGTCCTGGTGTCAGATACATCTCATTTCAGGCCGCAAGTCAGCATTCACCCAGGACCAGTATATATGGTGCAACAACCGGGTGCTAGGAAACTAGCAGAGCTTTTGGAGGAACGCAGAATCATCGATATAAGACCGACTTGTCAACATCACAACAGCGGATACACAAAGAGCTGCAGCACGGAAAATGAAACAGAAGGACTGATCTGTCCTGACACCTGGGTGGGGTTGGGAAATGAGTGTCGACCTGGACCAACAACTGAAGTTTCTTAAATAGATCATTACAGCTGTTCTGCAGCCGGACACTGTCCTGTGGTCCACCTCTCTATTAGTACAGTATGCCCTGAAGCTGGGAGGAGGGCATCCACCCATCCAGTGTACGTGTGCTGCAGAGGTTTAGCTGGGAAATCCAGACTAAGAAGGAAAGATGCAAACAAAAAAAAGGGTTGGTTGATGAAAGTAAACACACAAGGAATACCGCTGTCAAAGTGGTGCTGGAAGAAACGCTGCTCTGTGATATGAAGGCACGGTACGACCTTCTGACACAAGTATGGATGCCAAGAGATGCAGACGGTCTATCATCACACCTAAATACTACAACAGGTTAAATATTCACCAGCTGTTGTTTGTCCCTATGGAATTAAAAAAGACTTCTTTCAAAACCAGTAAAGCAGTACGACTGTGGCCCAGTGGCTTAGTGCGCTGATCTTCAAATCAAGGGGGCACTGATTCAATTCCCACTGCAGCGAGCGTGTCATTGGGCAAGACACTGCCTCCCAAGTTGCTCCTGAGGGGATTGTCCTCAGGAATGAGTGTATTTGTGTTTTGAGTGCATTTTAATACTGAGCATTGGGATGCACTTAAACACTCAGAATAGAAGAACGCAAACAAAGACACAGCTGTAGTCTTCATTGTGAAAGGGGCCGTTGGTTAAAAATTGCAGGCTGAGTTAGAGAGGAGGATCCCTGGAGGACGGGCAGGGAGCTGCAGGGAGAAGGTAAAAGCAGCAGCTCAGAGTTTCAGTGAGGAGAGCAGCACCTCACACTCTCTGGATCTCTGTTATCCTCATTAATAGAGGACGTTAAGTTTGGACCCTCTGTCTTACGTGTTCTCATGATGAAGAACAAATGTGTTCACTGTTAGTGTTTAAAGTGAGAGCTACATCTGAATCCAGGTAATGCTCTGCATGATGTTGTGATGCTTCCAGAACCACAGGAGAACCATGGTGAACTCTACCCACGTTTCATATTTCATACTCAGTGCATACTCTGACACCGGGGTCTTCAAACCTTTGTATTTCCTGATGATTCTGGCTTTGTATGTCTGTATTATAGGAGCCAATGTGTTGCTGATTGTGGTGATCTGTGTGAACAGGAGCTTACATGAACCTATGTACCTGTTTCTGTGCAGCCTGTTTGTAAATGAACTGTATGGTAGTACAGGGTTGTTTCCATTCCTTCTGTCTCAGATCCTCTCTGACATTCACACTGTTTCTGCTCCGCTCTGCTTCCTGCAGATCTTCTGTGTGTACTCTTATACAGGTATACAATTTACTAATCTGTCCACCATGTCTTATGACAGATATCTTGCTATCTGTTATCCTCTGCAGTATAACACTTGTATGACTTCCAGAAAGACTGCCAGGCTTATTGTTCTCACCTGGTTGTTTCCTTTTATTGCTATTTTGATTTTGATTTCTCTGACCCTGTCTCTGCAGCTGTGTGGGAACACCATCAACAAAGTGTACTGTGATAACTTCTCCATTGTGAAGCTGGCCTGCTCTGACACTACAGTCAATAATGTGTATGGACTCTTTGCCACTTTTTTCTTGATCATGTTTCCTGTTTCTCTCACCTTTATCTCGTACATGAGGATCCTCAGAGTGTGTTTCTCTGGCTCCAAACAGACCAGACAGAAAGCTGTCAGTACCTGCACTCCTCACCTGGCTGCTCTGCTTAATGCTTCCTGTGGGTCTTGCTTTGAAGTAATACAGAGCAGGTTTTCTATGAAATATGTGCCGAATACGTTGCGCATTTTATTATCTCTGTACTTCCTAACATGCCAGCCTCTCTTCACCCCAGTTCTGTACGGGCTGAAGATGTCTAAAATCCGCAGCATATGTAAGCGTGTGCTGTGTGGTGAAGTGTAGGTGATGAAGAGAGAGGAAGAGCAGGGGATGAAAGGACCCGGCCTTCAGCAGTATTACCTCTGATGACGTGTCTATCTGACTGTGCAGAGGAAGGAAATGAAACAGCTGTACATGTGCTGAGCTCCATGCTGCTCTCTTTCTGCTTCTTATCTTTTCACTTCTCATATCAGCCTCAGTGAATTTGGGAGAGCCCTGAAGAGGTCCATGGGTCAGGACGTTAGGAGTGAAAGCTAATGAAGCTTCATATCTACTGTGTTCCCAACATGTTGACTGTCTGTTCATCCCTGTGGTTTCTAACCCCGTAATGTGTCCCAGATATACATCCTGTGTGCAACCTGCTGTTATAGAAATAAAGGAATGATTCTTCCACATCTTGTCTGTAAAGGTAAGGCCTCCATCGTTGCTGTAGCAACTGAAAGCTGCTGTCTCTTCGTCTAATCCTCTTTCACTTTAATTATCTTTTAAACGTCTGTACGGAGCAAAGATACTGCATCTGAAGAAGAAGAAGAAGAAGAAGAAGAAGAAGAAGAAGAAGAAGAAGAAGAAGAAGAAGAAGAAGAAGAAGAAGAAGAAGAAGAAGAAGAAGAAGAAGAAGAAGAAGAAGAAGAAGAAGAAGAAGAAGAAGAAGAAGAAGAAGAAGAAGAAGAAGAAGAAGAAGAAGAAGAAGAAGAAGAACACTTTATTACAGGTTTTAACAAATGTACATTTACATCAAATAAATAAATAAAAAAGCTAAGCCTTAAAAACTGTGTAAAGTGCAAATCCTCGTTCACCACAGAACATACAATGTCTTTATAACACCACCGTTGTTTAAAAGCTTCCAAGTCCCCGATGTGTTTATAAAACGATGCTCTAGCCAGAGTCTGGCTCTGATGTTGCACAGCCAGATCGCTTTTGCTTCTTGTCCCTTTTTGTTTTCCACTCTGTTCTTCCTACTTAGGTAGATAGCCATTTTAGCCTCACCAGAGAGGTAGTTTAGGAGCTGCCACTTTTCCTTGCTTGTCTTTCTGTATGGAGCCCCCATGATAAACACGCTCTCGGTAAAAGCTATACTAAAAAGACTAAAAACCAAAGTTAAGAGAGAAGAAACCCGTGAGTCTCTGGCACTCTGTAAACACATGGAAGACAGTCTCTCTAAAACCACAAAATGGACAGTTGTTACTGACAGCAGGATTGATGATGGAGATAGTGCCGTGTCAAATTCTCCACTGGAGGTCGGCAGTACCTTTCTTTAAGGGGGGTTTGTACAGACTCCTCCACTGTGGGCCTGGCCCGTTTCCGGCACCCAGTCTAGTGCTCCACACAGTGGAGGCCCTGTCCTTCAGTCCATTTTTGTTAATAGTTTTTACCATGTTCATGTATATAGTCTTTTTGTCCGCTTTGTGTATGGTCATTTTCTCTGGGTTTGCAACCTTGAGCAGGGGGCCCGTCAGCTCTCCGAGCCCTGGGCTCAGGTATATCTCCGGGAAAGGGTCTGTTGGGTCTGGTTTGGCTCTGCCCTGTCCGTAGCTCCTTAACAGTCTCTGTTCCTCATCGCAGAGGCTCCGGCCCCAGAGTTGCAGGATCCTCTGGGCCACCCGGACAGAGTGTAGACCAAGCAGAGAGCCCAAGGCCCGGGCATTGCTCAGCTCCGGCCCCACTGCATCCACCACCTGCTGAAGGCTCAGGGTCCCAGATCTGCGCAGCGCCACCGCCAGTCCTGGTGTCTCGCTGCTGCTAACGTCCAGCCTGGCTCCATGAATCAGAGGCTCTTTTAACAACCAGTGCAGAGAGTCAGTCTTTGGACACCTTCTATGGTTAAAAAGGGCCCAAGACTTAAAAACACCCTTATAAAAAGGAGGTAACCCACTTAACTTTACAATGGTTCAATCAGTTAAAAACAGAGCAGCATCCAGCCCCAGGTTACTCAAGTGGCTGTTCGGCTGGCCAGGTGGACAAGGCCCTGTCCCCCCTCCTCTCTAGATAAAAACAGCACCCCCTGTGGCACCCAGTGTAGCCCATCCCAAAAATCTACCAATTTTTTTTGTATTTGGGCCAGTAGGCCTGAGGGATGGTGCCACAGTTGGGATGCCACAAGGTTGTTTAAAACCAACACTCTACCTTTAAAAGACATCTGCGGGAGCAGCCACTTCCATTTGGACAGTTTTTCCTCAATCTTCTCTGTGACGTTCTCCCAGTTCTTCTGGACTATATGTGTGTTCCCTACAAACACCCCCAGGTACTTTATGCCATCTCTTTTCCATGTCATGCCCTGGGGAAGAACTGGGAGACCGCCACGTCACTCAGCGAGAGCGAGGGCCTCGCTCTTCTTCCAATTGACCCTCGCTGCCGATGCTGAACTAAAATCTGTCACAGTATTGGTTAAAATGTCTGCATCCCTCTGGTCTCTAATAAAAACAGCGATGTCGTCCGCATACGCAGATAAAACCGTGCTTCCATTAAAACCAGGTAAAAACAGCCCTTGCAATTTAGAGCGTATTTTGCAGGGGAGGGGTTCTAGGGAGAGTGCATAGAGCATCCCAGACAGAGCACAGCCCTGCCGGACCCCTCTACACACTCTAAAAGGAGCACACAGCCCACCGTTGAACTTCAGCACACTCTCAATCTTATTGTACAAGACTTTGATCTTAGCTATGAAACCAGCGCTGAACCCAAACTTCTCCATTACTTTCCAGAGGAAGCTGTGCTCAACGCGGTCAAAAGCCTTTTCCTGATCTAGAGAAATCAGACCAGTATTATTGCCCAATGAGCTGGAGACCTCCAAAACATCTCGAATCAGGTGGACATTGTCCACCATGGACCTGCCGGGCACACAGTAGGTCTGGTCCCGATGGATGACCTGCTCAATAGCTCTCCCCAACCTGGTGGCCAAAGCCTTGGACAGAAGCTTGTAATCCACACACAGCAAAGACACAGGGCGCCAGTTTTTGATGTCCTGCAAGTTCCCTTTTTTTGGCAGCAGCGTGATCACCGCTCTGCTGCAGGACATTGGCATAGAGCCAGAGGCCAGACTCTCATTAAAAACGTCTAACAGGTCATGAGACAAGATGTCCCAATAGGCTTTAAAAAACCCTACTGAGAGGCCGTCGATGCCAGGAGCCTGCTGTCCCTGCATGCCTTGCAGTGCGGCCTGCAACTCCTGCGTTGTCAACGGCCCTGCGAGCTGTGAGTTGGCCTCCTCAGAGACCTGAGGTATAGCTTTACAGCAAAGAGGCAGTGCAGGTTCAGAGGCAGATATAGAATGAGTACACGGACATCTTGAATAAAGAGGAAGGCACACGTCAATAGAACATATTAGGTACACATTCATGGTAAAAGGATAAGCAGCTACACTATTTAAAGTATGTGAAGGCATTAGTATTGAAATAGCAGCCTGTTAAACATCAGTGCAATGTTGAAGGTGTATCATGCACAGGGTTACTTCACCACAGCTGTTACAGTCTGCAGGTAGAAGGCAGCAGCCGTCTTTGTGATACATCAGGACAGATTAAGGGGAGTACGTGTTTCTGTAAATGTGAAGAAAAGGCAGTTTGGTTGTGAGGACAGAAACTGACTGCCGTGTTCTCTTCATTGGGGTCATGTGAGGGCAGAGAACGCCTTCACATGACCCCGTTCAAGCTCCACGGAACATTTCTGACCAGTGTGTAAAACAGCCCGACACGTTCGAATTACAGGCCGTATGTCTCAGCCTCAGACAGGAGATTCACACATCATGTTCCATCACCTGGGCTTCTAGTCATCACCTGGGCTTCTAGTCATCACCTGGGCTTCTAGTCATCACCTGGGCTTCTAGTCATCATCTGGGCTTCTAGTCATCATCTTGGTTTCTAGTCATCATCTGGGTTTCTAGTCATCATCTGGGTTTCTAGTCATCATCTTGGTTTCTAGTCATCATCTTGGTTTCTAGTCATCATCTGGGCTTCTAGTCATCATCTTGGTTTCTAGTCATCATCTGGGTTTCTAGTCATCATCTGGGTTTCTAGTCATCATCTGGGTTTCTAGTCATCATCTGGGTTTCTAGTCATCATCTGGGTTTTTAGTCATCATCTTGGTTTCTAGTCATCATCTGGGTTTCTAGTCATCATCTGGGTTTCTAGTCATCATCTGGGTTTCTAGTCATCATCTGGGTTTCTAGTCATCATCTTGGTTTTTGGTCATCATCTGGGTTTCTAGTCATCATCTTGGTTTCTAGTCATCATCTGGGCTTCTAGTCATCACCTGGGTTTCTAGTCATCATCTGGGTTTCTAGTCATCATCTGGGCTTCTAGTCATCGTCTTGGTTTCTAGTCATCATCTGGGTTTCTAGTCATCATCTGGGTTTCTATTCATCATCTGGGTTTCTAGTCATCATCTGGGTTTCTAGTCATCATCTGGGTTTCTAGTCATCATCTTGGTTTCTAGTCATCATCTGGGCTTCTAGTCATCACCTGGGTTTCTAGTCATCATCTTGGTTTCTAGTCATCATCTGGGTTTCTAGTCATCATCTGGGCTTCTAGTCATCATCTTGGTTTCTAGTCATCACCTGGGTTTCTAGTCATCATCTGGGTTTCTAGTCATCATCTGGGTTTCTAGTCATCATCTGGGCTTCTAGTCATCATCTGAGTTTCTAGTCATCATCTTGGTTTCTAGTCATCATCTGGGTTTCTAGTCATCATCTGGGCTTCTAGTCATCATCTTGGTTTCTAGTCATCATCTGGGTTTCTAGTCATCATCTGGGTTTCTAGTCATCATCTGGGTTTCTAGTCATCATCTGGGTTTCTATTCATCATCTGGGTTTCTAGTCATCATCTGGGTTTCTAGTCATCATCTGGGTTTCTAGTCATCATCTTGGTTTCTAGTCATCATCTGGGCTTCTAGTCATCACCTGGGTTTCTAGTCATCATCTGGGTTTCTAGTCATCATCTTGGTTTTTGGTCATCATCTTGGTTGCTAGTCATCATCTGGGTTTCTAGTCATCATCTTGGTTTCTAGTCATCATCTGGATTTCTAGTCATCATCTGGGTTTCTAGTCATCATCTTGGTTTCTAGTCATCATCTTGGTTTTTGGTCATCATCTGGGTTTCTAGTCATCATCTGGGTTTCTAGTCATCATCTTGGTTTCTAGTCATCATCTGGGCCTCTAGTCATCATCTGGGATTCTAGTCATCATCTGGGTTTCTAGTCATCATCTTGGTTTCTAGTCATCATCTGGGTTTCTAGTCATCATCTGGGTTTCTAGTCATCATCTGGGTTTCTAGTCATCATCTGGGCTTCTAGTCATCATCTGGGCTTCTAGTCATCACCTGGGTTTCTAGTCATCATCTTGGTTTTTGGTCATCATCTTGGTTTCTAGTCATCATCTTGGTTTCTAGTCATCATCTGGATTTCTAGTCATCATCTGGGTTTCTAGTCATCATCTTGGTTTCTAGTCATCATCTTGGTTTTTGGTCATCATCTGGGTTTCTAGTCATCATCTGGGTTTCTAGTCATCATCTTGGTTTCTAGTCATCATCTGGGCCTCTAGTCATCATCTGGGATTCTAGTCATCATCTGGGTTTCTAGTCATCATCTTGGTTTCTAGTCATCATCTGGGTTTCTAGTCATCATCTGGGTTTCTAGTCATCATCTTGGTTTTTAGTCATCATCTTGGTTTTTAGTCATCATCTGGGCCTCTAGTCATCATCTGGGATTCTAGTCATCATCTGGGTTTCTAGTCATCATCTTGGTTTCTAGTCATCATCTGGGTTTCTAGTCATCATCTTGGTTTCTAGTCATCATCTTGGTTTCTAGTCATCATCTTGGTTTTTAGTCATCATCTGGGCTTCTAGTCATCATCTTGGTTTCTAGTCATCATCTTGGTTTTTAGTCATCATCTGGGCTTCTAGTCATCATCTTGGTTTCTAGTCATCATCTGGGTTTCTAGTCATCATCTGGGTTTCTAGTCATCATCTTGGTTTTTAGTCATCATCTGGGCTTCTAGTCATCATCTTGGTTTCTAGTCATCATCTGGGTTTCTAGTCATCATCTGGGTTTCTAGTCATCATCTTGGTTTCTAGTCATCATCTGGGTTTCTAGTCATCATCTTGGTTTTTCTAGTCATCATCTTGGTTTCTAGTCATCATCTTGGTTTCTAGTCATCATCTTGGTTTTTCTAGTCATCTTCTTGGTTTCTAGTCATCATCTTGGTTTCTAGTCATCATCTTGGTTTCTAGTCATCATCTGGGTTTCTAGTCATCATCTTGGTTTCTAGTCATCATCTGGGTTTCTAGTCATCATCTGGGTTTCTAGTCATCATCTGGGTTTCTAGTCATCATCTGGGTTTCTAGTCATCATCTGGGTTTCTAGTCATCATCTTGGTTTCTAGTCATCATCTGGGTTTCTAGTCATCATCTGGGTTTCTAGTCATCATCTGGGTTTCTAGTCATCATCTTGGTTTCTAGTCATCATCTTGGTTTCTAGTCATCATCTGGGTTTCTAGTCATCATCTTGGTTTCTAGTCATCATCTTGGTTTCTAGTCATCATCTTGGTTTCTAGTCATCATCTGGGTTTCTAGTCATCATCTTGGTTTCTAGTCATCATCTGGGTTTCTAGTCATCATCTTGGTTTCTAGTCATCATCTGGGTTTCTAGTCATCATCTGGGTTTCTAGTCATCATCTGGGTTTCTAGTCATCATCAGTCCGGCCAACATCATCTCCTGTTACGCCGGGGGTCCCGCTGACACCAGTCACGTTGGGGGTCCTGCCGACACCTGTTCCACCAGGGGTCCTGCCAACCTGTCGTCCAGCAGTGGCTCAGTCAGTAGGGGCTTGGACTGGGAATCGTAGGGTCGCCGGTTCAAGTCCCCAAACAGACTTGAAATATGGAAGGTGGACTGCTACTTGGAGAGGTCCCAGTTCACCTCCTAGGCCCTGCTGTGGTGCCCTTGAGCAAGGCACCAGACACCTCCAATCCCCCCTCCCCATTGCTCCCCGGGCGCTGCACGATAGCTGCCCACTGCTCCCAGTACTAGGATGGGTTAAATGCAGAGGACCAATTTCACTGTGTGCTCTGCTGTGTGTGTGTGCATGTGACTAATAAAGAGGGCTTCATCCGATTCTAAAAAAATAAAAACAATTCTCATCTCCTGTTCTGTTGGGGGTCCTGTGAACATCTGTTCTGCCGGGGTCCTGCTGACACCAGTCCCATTGGGGTTCCTGCCAACACCATCTCCTGTTCCCTCTGGGGTCCCGTTGACGTCGGGTGTTTCCCCCACACCCAGTATAATTATGTACAATTATTTGCATTCTTTTTTGTTTGGGTTTATGATGATGATGATGAATATACGATGATCCTTTTGTATATATTGAAATGCAAATTGTACGAAAGGATGAGCTGTTTTGGTTTATGTGTTTGACTGTGTGTGAGCACCTCAGGAAGAATGATATTACTTTATAAAAAGCTGGTTTGTGAAATGATTTTCAACATAGGACCTGCGTGATATAAATTCTCAAACTCATATTCTGCAGGACCCCATCTTTTGCAATCATTACAAGAGTCCCAATAAATCCAGACATTTAACTAAATAAAGCAGACTAAATGTTCCCAATCTGAAGATATTCACTTTAATGATGCTGCACACTCATTTATAGCTTATTCTGTGCTGACACAATCACTTATCTTCCCTCTGACACAACCTACTGATTGTTTGAGGTCATGCATTATGATTATGGGGTTGAAGAGAGTTGGGCATGTGAGAAAGTATGATTAATTTTAAATATACTCAACATGTTGGGTACAGAAGCCTGTAATATTTTACAATATATGTTGATGAGGGCAACGAGGTGGGGTGTGCAGGTACTGACAGCTCTTTTCGGCTCTGATTACACCCAGAGAAACACACTCTGAGGATCCTGATGAGAGCAGGACAGAATTAGAGGACAAAGAATAACTGAGGCAAATCTCTTTTATTGCTCTTCTGACTCAAACTGAACGATACATGTTATTCCCAACACAATGTAGCAGCAGGTTGCACACAGGATGTATATCTGGGACACATTACGGGGTTAGAAACCACAGGGATGAACAGACAGTCAACATGTTGGGAACACAGTAGATATGAAGCTTCATTAGCTTTCACTCCTAACGTCCTGATCCATGGACCTCTTCAGGGCTCTCCCAAATTCACTGAGGCTGATATGAGAAGTGAAAAGATAAGAAGCAGAAAGAGAGCAGCATGGAGCTCAGCACATGTACAGCTGTTTCATTTCCTTCCTCTGCACAGTCAGATAGACACGTCATCAGAGGTAATACTGCTGAAGGCCGGGTCCTTTCATCCCCTGCTCTTCCTCTCTCTTCATCACCTACACTTCACCACACAGCACACGCTTACATATGCTGCGGATTTTAGACATCTTCAGCCCGTACAGAACTGGGGTGAAGAGAGGCTGGCATGTTAGGAAGTACAGAGATAATAAAATGCGCAACATGTTGGGAACACTGCTCATATCAAACCTGCTCTGTAATATCTGGAAGAAACCTCCAAAGGAGAAGTTGAGGAGGGAGGCGAGGTGAGGAGTGCAGGTACTGACAGCTTTCTGTCTGGTCTGTTTGGAGCCAGAGAAACACACTCTGAGGATCCTCATGTACGTGTAGAGGATTAAAAGCAGAGGAATGATGATGGAGATGACCGTGTAAAAGAGTCCATAAATATTATTGACCCTGGTGTCAGAGCAGGCCAGCTTCACTATGGAGTAGTTCCCACAGTACACTTTGTTAATGATGTTCCCACACAGCTGCAGAGAGGCACTTAAGGATATCAGAACAACAATGGCAAGAAAAGGGAACAACCACGACACTGCAACAAGAAAGGACGCCTTGTTATACGTCATATATGTGTTATACTGCAGAGGATGACAGATAGCCAGATATCGGTCATAAGACATGACGGCTAAATTAGTAAACTCCACACTTCCATAAGAGTACACACAGAAGATCTGCAGGAAGCAGAGCGGAGCAGAAACAGTGTGAATGTCAGAGAGGATCTGAAGCAGAAGGAATGGAAACAACCCTGTACTACCATACAGTTCATTCACAAACAGGCTGCACAGAAACAGGTACATAGGTTCATGTAAGCTCCTGTTCACACAGATCACCACAATCAGCAACACATTGGCTCCTATAATACAGACATACAAAGCCAGAATCATCAGGAAATACAAAGGTTTGAAGACCCCGGTGTCAGAGTATGCACTGAGTATGAAATATGAAACGTGGGTAGAGTTCACCATGGTTCTCCTGTGGTTCTGGAAGCATCACAACATCATGCAGAGCATTACCTGGATTCAGATGTAGCTCTCACTTTAAACACTAACAGTGAACACATTTGTTCTTCATCATGAGAACACGTAAGACAGAGGGTCCAAACTTAACGTCCTCTATTAATGAGGATAACAGAGATCCAGAGAGTGTGAGGTGCTGCTCTCCTCACTGAAACTCTGAGCTGCTGCTTTTACCTTCTCCCTGCAGCTCCCTGCCCGTCCTCCAGGGATCCTCCTGTCTAATGGTGCGTTCACACCCGACTCATCGCTCCTATCCGCATCGCTCCTATCCGCATCGCTCCTATCGTATCGCTCCTATCGTATCGCTCCTATCGTATCGCTCCTATCGCATCGCTCCTATCGTATCGCTCTTATCCGCATCGCTCCTATCGTATCGCTCCTATCGTATCGCTCCTATCGCATCGCTCCTATCGTATCGCTCCTATCGTATCGCTCCTATCGCATCGCTCCTATCGTATCGCTCTTATCCGCATCGCTCCTATCGTATCGCTCCTATCGTATCGCTCCTATCGCATCGCTCCTATCGTATCGCTCCTATCGTATCGCTCCTATCGTATCGCTCCTATCGTATCGCTCCTATCGTATCGCTCCTATCGTATCGCTCCTATCGTATCGCTCCTATCGCATCGCTCCTATCGCATCGCTCCTATCGCATCGCTCCTATCGTATCGCTCCTATCGTATCGCTCCTATCGTATCGCTCCTATCGTATCGCTCCTATCGTATCGCTCCTATCGTATCGCTCCTATCGCATCGCTCCTATCGTATCGCTCCTATCGTATCGCTCCTATCGTATCGCTCCTATCCGCATCGCTCCTATCGTATCGCTCCTATCGTATCGCTCCTATCGCATCGCTCCTATCGTATCGCTCCTATCGTATCGCTCCTATCGTATCGCTCCTATCGCATCGCTCCTATCGCATCGCTCCTATCGTATCGCTCCTATCGTATCGCTCCTATCGCATCGCTCCTATCGTATCGCTCTTATCCGCATCGCTCCTATCGTATCGCTCCTATCGCATCGCTCCTATCGTATCGCTCCTATCGCATCGCTCCTATCGTATCGCTCCTATCCGCATCGCTCCTATCGCATCGCTCCTATCCGCATCGCTCCTATCGCATCGCTCCTATCGTATCGCTCCTATCCGCATCGCTCCTATCGCATCGCTCCTATCGCATCGCTCCTATCCGCATCGCTCCTATCGCATCGCTCCTATCGCATCGCTCTTATCCGCATCGCTCCTATCGTATCGCTCTTATCCGCATCGCTCCTATCGCAGCGCTCCTATCGCATCGCTCCTATCGCATCGCTCCTATCGCATCGCTCCTATCCGCATCGCTCCTATCGTATCGCTCCTATCCGCATCGCTCCTATCGCATCGCTCCTATCGCATCGCTCCTATCGTATCGCTCCTATCGCATCGCTCCTATCGCATCGCTCCTATCCGCATCGCTCCTATCCGCATCGCTCCTATCGCATCGCTCCTATCGCATCGCTCCTATCGTATCGCTCCTATCGCATCGCTCCTATCGCATCGCTCCTATCCGCATCGCTCCTATCCGCATCGCTCCTATCGCATCGCTCCTATCCGCATCGCTCCTATCGCATCGCTCCTATCGCATCGCTCCTATCCGCATCGCTCCTATCCGCATCGCTCCTATCGTATCGCTCCTATCGCATCGCTCCTATCGTATCGCTCTTATCCGCATCGCTCCTATCGCATCGCTGCTATCGCATCGCTCCTATCCGCATCGCTCCTATCGCATCGCTCCTATCGCATCGCTCCTATCGTATCGCTCCTATCGCATCGCTCCTATCCGCATCGCTCCTATCGCATCGCTCTTATCCGCATCGCTCCTATCGTATCGCTCCTATTCTCATCGCTCCTATCCGCATCGCTCCTATCGCATCGCTCCTATCGCATCGCTCCTATCGCATCGCTCTTATCCGCATCGCTCCTATCAGCATCGCTCCTATCGCATCGCTCCTATCGCATCGCTCCTATCGCATCGCTCCTATCCGCATCGCTCCTATCCGCATCGCTCCTATCGCATCGCTCCTATCCGCATCGCTCCTATCGCATCGCTCCTATCGCATCGCTCCTATCCGCATCGCTCCTATCGCATCGCTCCTATCCGCATCGCTCCTATCGTATCGCTCCTATCCGCATCGCTCCTATCGCATCGCTCCTATCGCATCGCTCCTATCCGCATCGCTCCTATCGCATCGCTCCTATCGCATCGCTCCTATCCGCATCGCTCCTATCGCATCGCTCCTATCGTATCGCTCCTATCCGCATCGCTCCTATCCGCATCGCTCCTATCCGCATCGCTCCTATCGCATCGCTCCTATCCGCATCGCTCCTATCGCATCGCTCCTATCGCATCGCTCCTATCCGCATCGCTCCTATCGCATCGCTCCTATCGCATCGCTCCTATCGCATCGCTCCTATCCGCATCGCTCCTATCGCATCGCTCCTATCCGCATCGCTCCTATATCGCTCCTATCGCATCGCTCCTATCCGCATCGCTCCTATCGCATCGCTCCTATCCCCATCGCTCCTATCGCATCGCTCCTATCGCATCGCTCCTATCGCATCGCTCCTATCGTATCGCTCCTATCGCATCGCTCCTATCCGCATCGCTCCTATCGTATCGCTCCTATCGCATCGCTCTTATCGCATCGCTCCTATCCTCATCGCTCCTATCGTATCGCTCTTATCCGCATCGCTCCTATCGCATCGCTCCTATCGCATCGCTCCTATCCTCATCGCTCCTATCGTATCGCTCTTATCCGCATCGCTCCTATCGCATCGCTCCTATCGCATCGCTCCTATCGCATCGCTCCTATCGCATCGCTGTTATCCGCATCGCTCCTATCGTATCGCTCTTATCCGCATCGCTCCTATCGCATCGCTCCTATCGCATCGCTCCTATCCGCATCGCTCCTATCGCATCGCTCCTATCCGCATCACTCCTATCGTATCGCTCCTATCGCATCGCTCCTATCGTATCGCTCCTATCCTCATCGCTCCTATCGTATCGCTCTTATCCGCATCGCTCCTATCGCATCGCTCCTATCGCATCGCTCCTATCGCATCGCTCCTATCGCATCGCTCCTATCGCATCGCTGTTATCCGCATGGTGATACGAACTACATCACATGAACATATCTTACCGTGATTTCATTGTACCACATGTTTACAAATAATCCCGAACTAACCACTCACTGGTAGCGGTTTGTAAAAACCATGAATTAATGCTTTAACGTCTCATCACCAGACGGCAGACGGAAAACCCTTTGAAATGTGTGTTTTCTGACTGGAGATTGGATCCATCAGGCTGAGGTCACGCTGTAGCTGCTCCGTCCTTAAAGGAGTGCAGACATTCCTCTCCATCTTTGTTTTCGGTCATCACCATCTTTGTTTTTGGTCGTCACATCTTTGTCTTCGATCGTCAACATGTCGGTTTTCGGCAACACCACCTTGCACCGACAGCCGGAGGGACGGCATCAGAAGGGAAACTGGAAGTCTGGGGAACAGGAGGCAGGGCCGTCGCCTGGCCAGGAGTAGGAAAAGAGGTCGCTCGGAGGGGGGACAGGGCATGAGGACTTGGGCTGAAGATGGCCAGATGTTAAGATGCCCAGATTTCACCAAAGACTCTCTTATCAGGTTTGTCATGTGTAGAATAATGCACCACGTTTTCAGCTGGTGATGAAACCCTGAGTTAGAGAGGGGGATCCCTGGAGGACGGGCAGGGAGCTGACACCGGGGTCTTCAAACCTTTGTATTTCCTGATGATTCTGGCTTTGTATGTCTGTATTATAGGAGCCAATGTGTTGCTGATTGTGGTGATCTGTGTGAACAGGAGCTTACATGAACCTATGTACCTGTTTCTGTGCAGCCTGTTTGTAAATGAACTGTATGGTAGTACAGGGTTGTTTCCATTCCTTCTGCTTCAGATCCTCTCTGACATTCACACTGTTTCTGCTCCGCTCTGCTTCCTGCAGGTCTTCTCTGTGTACTCTTATGTGTGTGTGGAATTTCTCACCTTAGCCGTCATGTCTTATGACCGATATCTGGCTATCTGTCATCCTCTGCAGTATAACACATATATGACTTCTAACAAGGCGTCCTTTCTTGTTGCAGTGTCGTGGTTGTTCCCTTTTCTTGCCATTGTTGTTCTGATATCCTTAAGTGCCTCTCTGCAGCTGTGTGGGAACATCATTAACAAAGTGTACTGTGGGAACTACTCCATAGTGAAGCTGGCCTGCTCTGACACCAGGGTCAATAATATTTATGGACTCTTTTACACGGTCATCTCCATCATCATTCCTCTGCTTTTAATCCTCTACACGTACATGAGGATCCTCAGAGTGTGTTTCTCTGGCTCCAAACAGACCAGACAGAAAGCTGTCAGTACCTGCACTCCTCACCTCGCCTCCCTCCTCAACTTCTCCTTTGGAGGTTTCTTCCAGATATTACAGAGCAGGTTTGATATGAGCAGTGTTCCCAACATGTTGACTGTCTGTTCACTTACAGTGTTACAGCCAATGTTCAATAGCAGGTAAACAATAAAGAAATAGCCCCTCGATCCCTAAACCCCACCTGTAGCTCCTCGCTCATTTCCCCCGCCCTAACCTCATTCCTAAACCTCGCCCGTTGAACCCCGATCCTCGCCAATAGCTTTTTACAGGTGGTTCCTTGCCCCTGATCCTTGCCCCTTTATCCCTTCCCCTTAAACTTTGCCCCTGATCCTTGCCCCTTGATCCTTATCCATTGCAACTTGACCCTCGCCTCTCCACACTCACCCCTCTTAAGCTCCTGGTAGATAGGAAAATATGAAAGGTGTATAATTCAGGAGGACAATATCCATAAACACTGTCTCTTTAAGGTAGGTCTTGGTCCATAAAAGATTGGTGGGAACACCAATCTGGTTTAAAACTGTTCAAAACTCTAAATATGTTTGTATCCACCTTATATAGATTTGACTTATTATTAAATGTATGAATTTATGCTGCTCAAGAGTTTACTCTACAGATACACTTGTCGTATTTTGTACAGATTGTAAAACTGGTGGTCAGTGTTATAGTCTCATAGATTAATAATAAGATAAAGATATAAAATCTGACCAAGTGAAAATACTCAACAAAAGCAACACAATCTCAAAATGTGTAGAAAACTAAACTTCATGACTTTATTTATTTATTAAAGTCATGCTCAATGGACGATTTGATATGAACATTTCCCTCAATAAATTCAATACAGGTTCAGGATTTTAAAGAACAGATTATAGAAGACGAAGGTCCTTTAGAGAAGACGTGTTTTTTAATTCCTCTTCTGACTCAAACTGAGCGCAGCTGTTAGATGGTATTCCCAACACAAGCTAGCAGCAGGTTTTTGCACAGGAGGTATATTTTGGACATGTTGAGGCCGTACATCACAGGGCTGAAGAGAGGCTGGCACGTGAGGAAATATAACGACAAAAATATCCTCAACATGTTGGGAACACTGCTCATATCAAACCTGCTCTGTAGTATCTCAAAGAAAACTCCAAAAGAGAAGTTGATGAGAGCAGCGAGGTGAGGAGTGCAGGTACTGAAAGCTTTCTGTCTGCTCTGCTTACACCCAGAGAAACACACTCTGAGGATCCTCATGTACGTGTAGAGGAATACACATAGCGGACCACAGACAGTGAGGAACGTGGCAATGAGTTCATACACATTATTGACTGTAGTGTCAGAGCAGGCCAGCTTCACAATGGAGTAGTTATCACAGTACACTTTGCTGATGATGTTCCCACACAGCTGCAGAGAGGCACTCAGAGATATCGTGACAAAAACAGCTATAAAAGGAGGAATCCATATGGCAGCAATAAGCACAACAACCTTATTATACGTCATATATGTGTTATACTGCAGAGGATGACAGATAGCCAGATATCGGTCATAAGACATGACGGCTAAATTAGTAAACTCCACACTTCCATAAGAGTACACAGAGAAGACCTGCAGGAAGCAGAGCGGAGCAGAAACAGTGTGAATGTCAGAGAGGATCTGAAGCAGAAGGAATGGAAACAACCCTGTACTACCATACAGTTCATTTACAAACAGGCTGCACAGAAACAGGTACATAGGTTCATGTAAGCTCCTGTTCACACAGATCACCACAATCAGCAACACATTGGCTCCTATAATACAGACATACAAACACATGACAATCAGGAAGAACAAGTATTTAAAACCCCCGTTTCAAAGTAGGCACCAAGTATGAAATATGAAATATGAGTAGAGTTCACCATGGTTCCACTGGTTCAAAAAGCTGTGCGCAGGAAAAACATGAGTAATACGAAGGTCACATTTAGTCTGTTAAAACTAGTCTAAATGTTAACATGCATCACAATGTAAGGCAGCAACAACAATACGGGTTTCAACCTTTTTATCTCCAGATTTTCAGCTTCTCTCTTTGTAATATCAGAGTGAAAAGAACTTCTTTGGACATTTAAGGTTTTCCATTATTCTACGTAGTCTCTGCAGGTGAAACCATAATAAATAAAGTAAGGTGAAAATTAAAGTTACCGGTTGCAGCTAAACCATCAACAGCATTCAGCCTGCAGTCAACACATAATGAGTGCTAATTATCTCAAGCTTACCGTCTCTGGTTCAAACACAGTGGTTAGAGATATACCTGCGGACACAGGTGAAGCCTGAGAGGCCATCCTAACTGAGCCCAGAGCCTGCTTCTGAGTCTTTTAAGCTTTTCACGTCAGAGGACGCCCCTACCCTTAAAGTCACAGGAAGCTCAGCCTCTGATTTATTGTTGAACATTTGCTGGTGTTTGTGGTATATTGACCTCATGATGTTTATGACGTTACAATGCAAAATGGTGCTTTTTGGACCTTAGTGAATACGGTCCTGGGTAACGTGTTGTAGCGCGCATGCGCAGCCAAGTTGGAGTTCAACGTGGAGTAAAGATGTGAACGACATAGCGGTGTCCGTCTCCTTAATACATCACAGACAATAAAACTAACGTTTCCTTGCGGAAAAGGAGAGACAGTTGGTGTCGGTACTAGTGAGTACAATGGCCCTGTTTAGAAGAATTGACGAGTTTAGGCCGTAAAATGAGCAATGGGCGGCCTACATCGAAAGGCTCGACCTACTTCTATGAAGCTAATGATATTAGCGAAGACACATGTAGCCACGCTGCTAAGTGTAATCGGCGCATCTACGTATGGTCTTTTAAGAAACCTGGTGCAGCCTGATGAGCCAAAGGATAACACGTTTTACAAGATTGTGGACATACTAAAGAGACGTTTTGAGCCAAAGCCTTTATTGGTGGCGGAAAGGTTGTGTTTCAACCGGTGCAACCAGAAAGCTAACCAACCGGTAGCACATTATGTAGCAGAGTTAAAGCAATGCGCATCTCACTGTGACTTAAACATGCTTGTATGTTGAACCTGAAGAAGCTTCAACATACAAGCATGTTTAGCATTCTGACTGTCACAGGTGAAGATGATGACCTGTATAAAAGACCTTTCTAGTAGCTGATGTTACTTTAGAGATGGAAGTAGACAGTGGGGCTGCTGGGAGTGTAATGTCACACAGAACATACAAAGAGAAGTTCTCACATCAGCCACTGCAGAAAACTCAAATCAAGCTTAAAGCTCATAATGGAGGTCAGATCCCTGTACTTGGTCAGATCATAACAAAGGTGGTCTATGAGGGTCAGACAGTGGATTTGCCATTGTGAATAGTTAAGGGATATGGCTCAACACTGTGTGGCACAAATTGGCTAAGGAAACTCAGGTTAAACTGGCAGCAGATTAAGAATCTGAACGAAAACAAGTGTCTGTCACTTGTTGAAGTGCTAGAAAAATATGCAGAGGTATTCAAAGAGGGGTTGGGGACTCTTTAAGATGTCAAAGCCTCAATCATAGTGAAACCAGATGTAACTCCCAAGTTGTACACAGACCCCTTCCATTCGCTATGAAAGACAGAGTAGAGAAAGAGCTCAGGAGGATAGAAGAAGCTAACATACTATCTCTAGTGAAGCACAGTGAATGGGCAGCTCCCATAGAGCCAGTGCAGAAAAGAGACGCGTTACTTCGCCTATGTGGAGATTATAAGGTGTCAGCAAATCAGGCAGTTGACCGCAGTGCTGCAGACCGATTCTTCAAAGACGATGATTCTGTGTATCTGCGAAGCACAGTGGGAGGAGATCACAAATGGATTCCAGGAATGGTTGTGAGACAGACTGGCCCTGTGACATACAAAGTCTTAGAGCGGGACTCTGACTGTGCACAGACGCCACGGAGATCAGCTACGTCCCCGCGCTGTTGCTGAGCCTGATGATACAGAACCACAGGGAGGACAGGATAATGGATTTGATGGCAGCAGTTCTCAGGACATTATAGACTGTAACATGCCAGCGCCAGAGCCTCTCAAGCCTGAACCTGTGGCTATGAGACGCTCAAACAGAGAGACTAAACCACCTAAGCGATACATGCCATAAGAGAAAAATGTCATTAATGTTGACATTGTCATTCCTCATACAACTGAAAATACACACACACACTTTCATGAGACGTACATACTGGACTGTAAGAACAACGTTGCTATGATGTCATGTTGTTTAAAGGACTATATTAGGGACCAGTGTTGCAAACTAGCATTCGCTATAAACATTACGATACTTGCATCGGATAGCTGTTTTCAGTCTGTCAATGTATATTGTATTTGTCCCTACCAAATAAACGATAAATAAAATAATTTATGTTATGGAAAATATTAGTTAAAACTGAGACCATATTGTGTTGGTTAATAACTACAATTGTGTTCAATTAAGGAAAAATGGTAATATTTCAGTGTTTTATTGAACCATTTTATTTGGAAGTTTTCAGCTAAAAGGGGA
Organism: Eleginops maclovinus; assembly: GCF_036324505.1. NCBI lineage: Eukaryota > Metazoa > Chordata > Actinopteri > Perciformes > Eleginopidae > Eleginops > Eleginops maclovinus. The sequence continues at coordinate 468,730 of NC_086366.1, forward strand.
GATGATGTGGTATATTGACCTCGTGATGTTTATGACGTTACAATGCAAACTGGTGCTTTTTGGACCTTAGTGAATACGGTCCTGGTTAACATGTTGTAGCGCGCATGCGCAGCCAAGTTGAAGTTCAACGTGGAGTAAAGATGTGAACGACATAGCGGTGTCCGTCTCCTTAATACATCACAGTATTCAAATATGGAATAACTAACCGTTAGCCCGAGGTTTAAAGACAGCACGGTGCAGCTAACCGTTAGCCCGAGGTTTAAAGACAACATGGTGCAGCTAACCGTTAGCCCGAGGTTCAAAGACAACACGGTGCAGCTAACCGTTAGCCCGAGGTTTAAAGACAACACGGTGCAGCTAACCGTTAGCCCGAGGTTTAAAGACAACACGGTGCAGCTAACCGTTAGCCCGAGGTTTAAAGACAACACGGTGCAGCTAACCGTTAGCCCGAGGTTCAAAGACAACACGGTGCAGCTAACCGTTAGCCCGAGGTTCAAAGACAACACGGTGCAGCTAACCGTTAGCCCGAGGTTCAAAGACAACACGGTGCAGCTAACCGTTAGCCCGAGGTTCAAAGACAACACGGTGCAGCCAGAGAACTTTTAATATTGACGAGAACGTTCACTCTCAAAACCGTTCCGGTATGGTACTGCACCTGGGGGGCGCTGGTGGGCCAGTGCAGAATGAATGTGGTCCTATGGAGCCCCACCCATAGATTCCTACATTTCTTTGGATATAATTTTTTTTTAAATCACTGCTATAGTTTTTTAAACATGGAATGGATAATCCTCACAAACGACACATAGCTAGTATTTTATTTTCGCTTGATTTTGACTAAAATTAGGTTTTTGTAAATCGGATGACGTCATGCGTGATAAATTGCTTTACGGCACCTTGTGTCTCTCCTTCCCTTTCCTTTCCCTCGCAGCAACAGCTGCATACGATCGCAGCTGATTTGGCTCCGTGGGACCAGAGAACTTTTAATATTGACTGATTATATATTATTATTATTGATTATAAGCTGAAATAGGACAGTCCTTTTTGAGAATTTTTGCAATTAATTGCAGCACACTGACGCGGCATCTTTATCTTAATCAACTTTTTTTTACGGAATGTTTAATGTTTAATGTTCTAGAAAGCGGGATTTATCCTTAAGGTAGCAATATAGCAATATCGAACATACGCTCAAGGTAAGAAAACAAACACATGCTCGTAATCAGTTAACTTTCAAATTTATTTTTACAATACAATGTATGTGTGTGGTAGGATCAGTACATCCAAAGTTGACCATAATCAAATAAAAAAGTTCGATTGTAATGTCCTTTCAGAGTCCTCCTTAAGAGCTTTCTTCTTCTTCTCTTTTAACGGCGGTTGGCACCTTAAGAGCATTGTTGATGTTCTGTGGACAGGTACCACAAAGCGTATTCTTCGGTCGTAACCAGTCGTGAGTTCTTCATTGACCAATCGGCTTTCATTAGCCAGATGCTAGCAGAACCTGGGTCGCAACTGCCCAACCTGTAAGAAAACAAAAGGCTATGACCCCCAGATTATTCCACTTTTGACGAAAAATCCCTGTCGACCTCTCGGAAACCACAGTAGTATTTTGGATTTTGTAGACGATATGCTAGGAGAATGATGTAGCTAGCCGCCTAGCTCCATAGGGGTCCATGTATTCTGCACTCGCCCGCGATCGCCCCCTAGGTGAACTGCAGCCAAATTCGGTACAATGGGGGTGAATAGAGAGTGAAGGGGCTTTCCGTAGATGGGTTTTGGTGCAGCTAACCGTTAGCCCGAGGTTCAAAGACAACACGGTGCAGCTAACCGTTAGCCCGAGGTTTAAAGACAACACGGTTGCAGCTAACCGTTAGCCCGAGGTTTAAAGACAGCACGGTGCAGCTAACCGTTAGCCCGAGGTTTAAAGACAACACGGTGCAGCTAACTTTTAGCCCGGGGTTTAAAGACAGCACGGTGCAGCTAACCGTTAGCCCGAGGTTCAAAGACAACACGGTGCAGCTAACTTTTAGCCCGAGGTTTAAAGACAACACGGTGCAGCTAACCGTTAGCCCGAGGTTTAAAGACAGCACGGTGCAGCTAACTTTTAGCCCGGGGTTTAAAGACAGCACGGTGCAGCTAACTTTTAGCCCGGGGTTTAAAGACAGCACGGTGCAGCTAACCGTTTAGCCCGAGGTTTAAGACAACACGGTGCAGCTAACCGTTAGCCCGAGGTTTAAAGACAACACGGTGCAGCTAACCGTTAGCCCGGGGTTTCAAGACAACAGACTTTACTTAAAACCCGGTCTGAGTCAATGAATGGAAAGGGAAACTAGAGTATTAGAGCATGTTGCTTCTTTAGACACTCTAATGATTTAAATAAGGGCAGTTCAAGTGTTCGTACTGGGAAGTTAAAGGCTGGTGTCCTGACGTCTCTTTCCAAGTGCAAGGTAATGAGAGCAATGTTTTTGGGCCCCATAGTATCACATGTAATAAAGCATGTGTTGGTGGTATTAACATCATTCATTCATCATTGTGTGTTTGTGTTGATCCCTGGGAAACAGGCTGCACCTTTTTACATTATAAAACAACAAATGGCATCAAAGAGGAGTAACATAATCATTAACAGTTTGATTCAACGTGAGAAACAAGAAGCCACACATCACATCACACGTGAGCCTGCGATTTATTTCATGGTGGTTAAACTGCATGTTTACCACACACGCACACACACACACACACACACACACACACACACACACACACACACACACACACACACACACACACTACAATAGAAATGTGTACATGTTATACTCCTTCTTTGCACTTAATTGTTACACGGTTAAATCTCAGTGTGTATTTAATGCCTTTACTGTCTACGACAAACACATGTTTTCTAATCTACATTTCATACAGTACATGTTGTATTTAACCTTATATTTTTATATTGTAACTTTCTAATGTTTTTTATATAAAGTGAGCACGGTTAGATCTCAGATTTAAAGACGTTTCTCTGGTTTTCTGGACAATAAAAACCCTTTTCCTACAACATATCGTTCCCACAAATCAGAACAGCTTTCAGCGGAAAGCATTCTCTTTTTGCAGTTTTAGAGACAGCAAAGTTCTTTGTGAAGGTCAGTGAAACTTCATGGTTATCATACAGCTTTGCTTCATATAGAAGATTAAAATGTCATTAAAGTAAAATAAGAACAGACGAAGAGCTTTCAGTCAGATAGACACGTCATCAGAGGTAATACTGCTGAAGGCCGGGTCCTTTCATCCCCTGCTCTTCCTCTCTCTTCATCACCTACACTTCACCACACAGCACACGCTTACATATGCTGCGGATTTTAGACATCTTCAGCCCGTACAGAACTGGGGTGAAGAGAGGCTGGCATGTTAGGAAGTACAGAGATAATAAAATGCGCAACATGTTGGGAACACTGCTCATATCAAACCTGCTCTGTAATATCTGGAAGAAACCTCCAAAGGAGAAGTTGAGGAGGGAGGCGAGGTGAGGAGTGCAGGTACTGACAGCTTTCTGTCTGGTCTGTTTGGAGCCAGAGAAACACACTCTGAGGATCCTCATGTACGTGTAGAGGATTAAAAGCAGAGGAATGATGATGGAGATGACCGTGTAAAAGAGTCCATAAATATTATTGACCCTGGTGTCAGAGCAGGCCAGCTTCACTATGGAGTAGTTCCCACAGTACACTTTGTTAATGATGTTCCCACACAGCTGCAGAGAGGCACTTAAGGATATCAGAACAACAATGGCAAGAAAAGGGAACAACCACGACACTGCAACAAGAAAGGACGCCTTGTTAGAAGTCATATATGTGTTATACTGCAGAGGATGACAGATAGCCAGATATCGGTCATAAGACATGACGGCTAAGGTGAGAAATTCCACACACACATAAGAGTACACAGAGAATACCTGCAGGAAGCAGAGCGGAGCAGAAACAGTGTGAATGTCAGAGAGGATCTGAAGCAGAAGGAATGGAAACAACCCTGTACTACCATACAGTTCATTTACAAACAGGCTGCACAGAAACAGGTACATAGGTTCATGTAAGCTCCTGTTCACACAGATCACCACAATCAGCAACACATTGGCTCCTATAATACAGACATACAAAGCCAGAATCATCAGGAAATACAAAGGTTTGAAGACCCCGGTGTCAGAGTATGCACTGAGTATGAAATATGAAACGTGGGTAGAGTTCACCATGGTTCTCCTGTGGTTAAAGATTTAAAACATTTAGATGAAGACGAGCACAGAAACAGCATTATTCAACAATTCATCCAACAACAGAAACACCTATCAAGTGTGAAACATGTCAGACAACAGTCTGTTTACCTGCTGTTCCTGAGCTGGAGTCAAGCCTGGAGCTCATGACAGGGACCTTTTCTGTCTGACAATATGTGGAGGGGGAGGGAGACACAGCTGTGGGGGAGGAGTTTTACTGGACAGACCTTAAAGAGCATCTGGCTTTTGATCATTTCTGACTGATATGAAAACCTTAAGGATATTTTCATTAAATGTCATGAGCTCAGTAAAAATGTCCCTGGTAAATGATGTCATCACTTCATGCAGCCTTGCTGGAACCTTAGGATGGCCAAGACATGAAATCGGTTTGCTTCTTCCACATGGACGCTGATATAACCTCCTTGAGGGGCTAATTCTAGGTCCCATAGATCAGTGAGGGGTCTCTACATTGACTCGGTTTTACGTTGGGCACAATGGGACAGAAAGCAGGGGGTCAGCACCTTCTGTCGCAAAAATATAGATTTTCAAAGTTTGGGATATTTTTGCACAAATCCATCAGAAGGCACACTCTTTGTTTCCCCTGAAGTCCCTGTGCAGTGGAAACACCTCAAAGAGCCTGAAGACTCATGTATTGACCAGGATGAAGCAGCCAATACTTTCACACCACCAGGGGAAGAGTGGGGGTCAGGCTGTGATTGACCCAGGAAAGGACACTCTAAGTTGGCTGCCAGGTCTGGCTCAATGACCCCCCTTTCCTGGAAGTCTTGACCTAACATGAGAGGCCCAGCCCCACCATGCCCTCGTCAGACAGACAGCCACTCAAGCCGCTGGAGCCTCCTGGACCCCTTTCCACAAGCCAAACATGCTGACCCACCCTCAAAAGACCTCTCTTCAGTCTAACAGCCCTAAATACACTGGCAAGAGTTTAGTGTAAAGTGCCCTGTGAGTTGTAGCCCCCCCCCCCCCCCCCCCCCCCCACAGGCAAAAACACCTTTAATGTTGGACCCTGTTCATTTCAAATCCCTGAGACCCTGAGGAATTGGTCCGCTCAAAATACCACGAGGCAGGGCCCACGGTTCTTCGAATGTTGAGGGTTGTATCTTAAGAATGAGTAGAGGGAGGAGGTTGAAATGTTGCCCGTGTTATCAGGCTAACTCAAAGCTTCAGTTGGGGAAACAGAATTAGACATTCTTTGTTTCAGTGGGAGATCTGTCCCGAGGGATGGCCATTGAAAAGTAATAGGGGTATAGTCATTACCATTCTGGTGATAAGACCCTGTGTAATCCTCGTTCCAGGGTCCAGCAGTAAGGCTTTGAGAACCACAATGATCTACAAGAATTAAAACACATTGTCTCTGGGGCGTGGTTATGACACCGACCTGAGCACACGTCTTTCTGTGAGCTCCTGGCGATACATGTACATTTTCCTTTAACTGCATGAACAGTGATAACTATCATTTGCGGCGACTTATTTTTGTACACCCGCGACAATATGCCGACAAAGAAAGCACAAAACAAATCTAAAGCACACTTTTCTCCGAGTCACGAAGAGGAGGTCTCAGATGCTAACAGCCTAGCTAACTCAACAGGTGAAGCTAGCCACGTGTGTCACGGAGACGTGGATGCTGGAGGGGCCCACAACATGGACATTATTCAGATACTCGATGGGATTAGAAATGACTTTTCCACAAAGACTGATATGGTCCTGAAAGCAATCCAAGACGTTAAGAGGGATGTGCAGGACTTCTCGGCTCGCATGGATGAAGCAGAAGTGCGCATCAGCAGCGTAGAGGACCCAGTTAACTCAGAGAAAGGCACGACTGATGCGCTGGTTAAACAAGTTACTCTCCTCACGAACAAACTCGACGAGCTTGAAAACCGCTCTCGCCGATCCAACCTGCGACTAGTTAACGTACCGGAGAAGATGGAAGGAAATGATGCGGTGGCTTTCCTGGAGAAGTGGCTCCCTGTAACAGAGTTGAACACACTGTAACAGAGTTGAACACACTGTAACAGGGTTGAACACACTGTAACATGGTTGAACACACTGTAACAGAGTTGAACACACTGTAACAGAGTTGAACACACTGTAACAGAGTTGAACACACTGTAACAGGGTTGAACACACTGTAACAGGTTGAACACTGTAGTTGAACACACTGTAACATGGTTGAAAACACTGTAACAGGGTTGAACACACTGTAACAGAGTTGAACACACTGTAACAGAGTTGAACACACTGTAACAGAGTTGAACACACTGTAACAGAGTTGAACACACTGTAACAGGGTTGAACACACTGTAACAGAGTTGAACACACTGTAACAGAGTTGAAAACACTGTAACAGGGTTGAACACACTGTAACAGAGTTGAACACACTGTAACAGGGTTGAACACACTGTAACAGGGTTGAAAACACTGTAACAGGGTTGAACACACTGTAACAGAGTTGAACACACTGTAACAGAGTTGAACACACTGTAACAGGGTTGAACACACTGTTACAGAGTTGAACACACTGTAACAGGGTTGAACACACTGTTACAGAGTTGAACACACTGTAACAGGGTTGAGCACACTGTAACAGAGTTGAAAACACTGTAACAGGGTTGAACACACTGTTACAGAGTTGAACACACTGTAACAGGGTTGAACACACTGTTACAGAGTTGAACACACTGTAACAGGGTTGAACACACTGTTACAGGAGTTGAAAACACTGTAACAGGGTTGAACACACTGTTACAGAGTTGAACACACTGTAACAGGGTTGAACACATTGTAACAGGGTTGAACACACTGTAACAGGGTTGAACACACTGTAACAGGGTTGAACACACTGTTACAGAGTTGAACACACTGTAACAGGGTTGAACACACTGTTACAGAGTTGAACACACTGTAACAGAGTTGAACACACTGTAACAGGGTTGAACACACTGTTACAGAGTTGAACACACTGTAACAGGGTTGAACACACTGTAACAGAGTTGAACACACTGTAACAGGGTTGAACACACTGTAACAGGGTTGAACACACTGTAACAGGGTTGAACACACTGTAACAGGGTTGAACACACTGTAACAGAGTTGAACACACTGTAACAGGGTTGAACACACTGTTACAGAGTTGAACACACTGTAACAGGGTTGAACACACTGTAACAGAGTTGAACACACTGTAACAGGGTTGAACACACTGTAACAGGGTTGAACACACTGTAACAGGTTGAACACACTGTAACAGGGTTGAACACACTGTAACAGGGTTGAACACACTGTAACAGGGTTGAACACACTGTTACATATCATAAGGTATGTAAAATAACATCACATTTAGATTGAACGGATCTGTCCTGTGAGAAGAAAGATGAAGAACAGCAGCATAGGCTGAATGCTGTATACAAAATCTATCTCACTGGAATTGGGTTAACAATGTAACAGTTGACATCACAACAGTTACACTCTAAATATAAACGTTAACATTAAATCCTTTCATATGTTCTTCACAGGCTTTAATACAATTCATCTCTCACCTGTAGTATCAGCAGTAAAAAAGTACATTGCTGTCTCTTCTAAAATCTGAAAATTGAGCGTTCACTAAACACTGAACTAATAGGTTTGATGAGTGAATGTGGATGGTGTCTTTTCTTATCTGATCTGTTGTTCCTGCTTTTACGGTTCTTTCATCCATTAGTTAGACAGTCTGTCCCAGATCTCATTCTGAATTTGCATGTGACGTGAATCACGTCCTGTCACAGGCTGAGGAGGCGGGATGAGCTCAAGCACATCATCAAATGGATACCATAGTACCTCCTGTTGTAGAGGCCAAAAGAACCTGTTCTTGGTTATTCCAGCATGGTGCATGCATTTGACTTGAACGTCGATTTCATTTGTGGCAAGGATTCTTCCTGGATACAATGTTTTATCATAAGTGAGCAGACACCACTCCCCTATTACCTCTGGGTTATCCCAATTGATTTCTTTCTGCCCTTTCCTTCTACACAGTAGCTGGCGACACGGTAGCTGGGACTTTCCTGACAAAGCTGAAATGCTTTGTATTCCAGCATTCACATACAAGCTTTCCATAGGTGGAGCACATGCAGCCGGCATCTCGCGATGTTATCTCTCCTCGAGCAAGAGTGATGACCTGATGGACGTGCATGGTTCCTGGAACTGGTGGAATGGTGGACGGCATCCTTTGCAGTGCCTGCTCAACAGCTTCATCCTTGATAAAAAACAATTTGATCGAAGTGTCCGTCTCAGAGAGGGCCTTGAAGAGCTCATAAGCATTGTTGATGTCCCGGCAATGGCTGATGAGGTTGTGTGCTGATCTCTTTAAGGCAGCACCAACACCATCTGGTGCTCCTTTGCCATGACTGGACTCGAAAAAATTCCAGGTCCCTCTCAGTCCTCTCTTTTCAAGCTCTGTACTGAAGAGAAAAAAGTTTCCTTTTTGCTTGTACTGCGTACAGGGCCCATCACTAAAAAACAGACACCTCTGGGTGTGTGGTCTGCACATAGTCCAGTGCAGGTTTCAGATGTTCCCATATAGCAGCTGGACTCTTGTGCTTGGATGGTGAGATGGAGGTAAAGCAGGTTGGTTCTTGGGTTCCACCAACATACAGTGGGGCAAAAAAGTATTTAGTCAGCCACCAATTGTGCAAGTTCTCCCATTTCAAAAGATGAGAGAGGCCTGTAATTTTTATCATAGGTATACCTCAACTATGAGAGACAGAATGGGGGAAACAATCCAGGAAATCACATTGTAGGATTTTAATGAATTCATTATAAATTCCTCGGTAAAATAAGTATTGGGTCACCTACAAACAAGCAAGATGTCTGGCTCTCACAGACCTGTAACTTCTTCTTTAAGAGGCTCCTCTGTCCTCCACTCGTTACCTGTATTAATGGCACCTTTTTGAACTTAAGCCAGTACATGTCCAGGCCCGTCTGAAGTTTGCTAGAGGGCATTTGGATGATCCAGAAGAGGATTGGGAGAATGTCATATGGTCAGATGAAAGCTCCTTTCTAATTTCATCTGGAATAATAGGAAGCCAAGACTCAGACTCTCTCTATTATATTTACCGTATGATAGGGGAGGGCTACAGTTGCCAAATCTAGAATGGTATTATTGGGCTGCGCAGTTGAGAGCCACAATGTTTTGGTTTTCTGAAGATGTTTTCATGCCCTGGATAGAAATTGAAACACTATCTTCAAAAGGTTTGTCATTGAACATTAAAGAAGAGTACTACTAATCCTTTTGTAAAAAACACTATTGTTGTTTGGCATGTAGTTCAAAAACTGTTAGGGGACTCCCCAGGGTTGTCCTGTTCTCCCCAATATGGGGTAATGATCACTTCGCCCCAGTAAAGGACGACATGGGTTTTAAAGCATGGCTGAACAAGGGCAAAGTAAAACTACAGGATGTATATGAGGACAATACTCTAACGTCATTCAGTGAGATAAAGGCAAAGTTTGATGTGCCGCAAAAACACTTCTTTAAGTATCTACAACTTAGAAGTTTGATTCTGGCACACTTAAACTATTCAGTGCAACGACCTCCATTCTCCATCTTAGAAACACATGTTACAGAAAACTGTTTGGGTAAAAGATTGGTATCCCGGTTTTATAACATGTTGGTTGAAAACCATAAGGAAACTCTGATAGTAAGAGACAGCAATGGATACGAGACCTGCAAGAAGATATTACTCTCATTGAATGGAGTGAAATATGTTTAAAAATACACACTCAAACCATCAACACTCGATTGAGAGTGATACAATTGAATTGGATAATGCGAACATACAGTGGGGCAAAAAAGTATTTAGTCAGCCACCAATTGTGCAAGTTCTCCCATTTAAAAAGATGAGAGAGGCCTGTAATTTTTATCATAGGTATACCTCAGCTATGAGAGACAGAATGAGAAAAAAAAATCCAGGAAATCACATTGTAGGATTTTTAATGAATTTGTTTTCAGATTATTGTGGAAAATAAGTATTTGGTCAATAACAAAAGTTCATCTCAATACTTTGTTATATACCCTTTGTTGGCAATGACAGAGGTCAAAGGTTTTCTGTAAGTCTTCACAAGGTTTTCACACACTGTTGCTGGTATTCTGGCCCATTCCTCCATGCAGATCTCCTCTAAAGCAGTGATGTGTTGGGGCTGTCGCTGGGCAACACGGACTTTCAACTCCCTCCAAAGATTTTCTATGGGGTTGAGATCTGGAGACTGGCTAGGCCACTCCAGGACCTTGAAATGCTTCTTACGAAGCCACTCCTTCGTTGCCCTGGCGGTGTGTTTGGGATCATTGTCATGCTGAAAGACCCAGCCACGCTTCATCTTCAGTGCCCTTGCTGATGGAAGGAGGTTTTCACTCAAAATCTCACGATACATGGCCCCATTCATTCTTTCCTTTACACGGATCAGTCGTCCTGGTCCCTTTGCAGAAGAACAGCCCCAAAGCCTGATGTTTCCCCCCCATGCTTCACAGTAGGTATGGTGTTCTTTGGATGCAACTCTGCAGTCTTTCTCCTCCAAACACGACGAGTTGAGTTTTTACCAAAAAGTTCTATTTTGGTTTCATCTGACCATATGACATTCTCCCAATCCTCTTCTGGATCATCCAAATGCCCTCTAGCAAACTTCAGACGGGCCTGGACATGTACTGGCTTAAGCAGGGGGACACGTCTGGAACTGCAGGATTTAAGTCCCTGGCGGCGTAGTGTGTTACTGATGGTAGCCTCTGTTACTTTGGTCCCAGCTCTCTGCAGGTCATTCACTAGGTCCCCCCGTGTGGTTCTGGGATTTTTGCTCACCGTTCTTGTGATCATTTTGACCCCACGGGGTGAGATCTTGCGTGGAGCCCCAGATCGAGGGAGATTAGCAGTGGTCTTGTATGTCTTCCATTTTCTAATAATTGCTCCCACAGTTGATTTCTTCACACCAAGCTGCTTACCTATTGCAGATTCAGTTTTCCCAGCCTGGTGCAGGTCTACAATTTTGTCTCTGGTCTCCTTTGACAGCTCTTTGGTCTTGGCCATAGTGGAGTTTGGAGTATGACTGTTTGAGGTTGTGGACAGGTGTCTTTTATACTGATAACGAGTTCAAAAAGGTGCCATTAATACAGGTAACGAGTGGAGGACAGAGGAGCCTCTTAAAGAAGAAGTTACAGGTCTGTGAGAGCCAGAAATCTTGCTTGTTTGTAGGTGACCAAATACTTATTTTACCGAGGAATTTATAATGAATTCATTAAAAACCAGACAATGTGATTTCCTGGATTGTTTCGCCCATTCTGTCTCTCATAGATGAAGTGTACCTATGATGAAAATTACAGGCCTCTCTCATCTTTTTAAATGGGAGAACTTGCACAATTGGTGGCTGACTAAATACTTTTTTGCCCCACTGTATATCTCCCCTGTACAATTAAATACATTTGATCCTGATATACTTGATCTATATACTTGATCTATATACTTGATCTATATACTTGATCTATGTTATAAGTGCAACAATCACCAGGGTACATGATATCACTGTTTATGGAAATGTGAAGAGATTCAAACATTTTGGAGCTCAGTGTTAAAGTATATCTCTCGGATCACGACTTCCCCTATACCTTTATGCCCTAAGGTATGTATTTTAGGTATTTATCCAGATGACTGTTCTTTATCTTGCAAGGAAAGAAAAATGGTTGACCTTTGTTTATTGCAGGCCAAACGCTGTACTGCATTATGTTGGAAGAATGCTGGTCGCCCCTCTTTTATCCACTGGTTACGTAACTTAACATCGAGTTTGGCTCTTGAGAAACTGACGTATATTGTTAGAAAGAGGGCTTCTGAATTTTACGATATTTGGAGGATGTTTCTGGAACTGTTGAGGGAGGGGGATATGGAGGAGGCAATGGGGGAGTGAGATAATGAAAAGGATTTAATGTGTTGTTGGGATGCAAGCTGTAACCTACATTCTGAGTACTTCTTTATTTATTCATCATTTAATTACTATTTTCTGTACTGCCATATATTTTGGATGTTTAAATTGTTGGATGTTGTAGTAACATGAAAAAAACAAAAACAAAAACAACATTTCTCTCCTCGGGTCCAGATTGGGCATGTAGAATATGGCGTCTCGAGGTGTTAGCTGCAGTCAATTTTCAGACTTTAAAGAGTCCCGGAGGCTGAGAGCAGGTGCATATTGTTGGTCGGTTTGGAGCTCGTATGGTTATGTAACTGAAATATTGTCATAGGCACTTCCTTTAGAGCAATCCCACCTGGTTTCAAATCTCTATCTATGTTTCACACTTTGTAAAAGGACAGCCTCATACTTTAGACAAAAGACCTGGAAATCATGTGAAATGTATTGGGCACCTAAAACTGATAACCCATGATCCTAGATCTTGACTTCCAGGCTTCTAATTATTTTTGGACAGCTACTTCCTTTGATTATTCTCTAATATGAACTGACTTTAATGTTCCTCCAGGTATCACCGCTTGCAGACGCTCTCACTGAGGGTCGCTTTAGGTGAATTAAAGGTGGAAGAAGATCCTTTACTTTAGTAAAAGTACAAATACAATAAAGTACAAAAATACTCCATGACAGGTAAACGTTGTGCATCCCATAAAGGATCAGAACCATTACTTTGCATTACATTAACATGACAATAAATAGAGCTGTGTGTTGTTTATTCAGTGTAGTACAACGCTGCATTGATGTATACTCATAAGGTCAGTTCATATGAAATCTAGCAGCAGGTTGCACACAGGATGTATATCTGGGACACATTACAGGGTTAGAAACCACAGGGATGAACAGACAGTCAACATGTTGGGAACACAGTAGATATGAAGCTTCATTAGCTTTCACTCCTAACGTCCTGACCCATGGACCTCTTCAGGGCTCTCCCAAATTCACTGAGGCTGATATGAGAAGTGAAAAGATAAGAAGCAGAAAGAGAGCAGCATGGAGCTCAGCACATGTACAGCTGTTTCATTTCCTTCCTCTGCACAGTCAGATAGACACGTCATCAGAGGTAATACTGCTGAAGGCCGGGTCCTTTCATCCCCTGCTCTTCCTCTCTCTTCATCACCTACACTTCACCACACAGCACACGCTTACATATGCTGCGGATTTTAGACATCTTCAGCCCGTACAGAACTGGGGTGAAGAGAGGCTGGCATGTTAGGAAGTACAGAGATAATAAAATGCGCAACATGTTGGGAACACTGCTCATATCAAACCTGCTCTGTAATATCTGGAAGAAACCTCCAAAGGAGAAGTTGAGGAGGGAGGCGAGGTGAGGAGTGCAGGTACTGACAGCTTTCTGTCTGGTCTGTTTGGAGCCAGAGAAACACACTCTGAGGATCCTCATGTACGAGATAAAGGTGAGAGAAACAGGAAACATGATCAAGAAAAAAGTGGCAATGAGTCCATACACATTATTGACTGTAGTGTCAGAGCAGGCCAGCTTCACAATGGAGAAGTTATCACAGTACACTTCGTTGATGGTGTTCCCACACAGCTGCAGAGACAGGGTCAGAGACACCATAATCCAAATGGTAATAAATGGATATAACCACGACACTGCAATAAGAAAGGAAGCCTTTTTAGAAGTCATATATGTGTTATACTGCAGAGGAAAACAGATAGCAAGATATCGGTCATAAGACATGACGGCTAAATTACAAAACTGTATACTTGCATAAGAATAAATACAAACAATCTGCAGGAAGCAGAGCGGAGCAGAAACAGTGTGAATGTCAGAGAGGATCTGAAGCAGAAGGAATGGAAACAACCCTGTACTACCATACAGTTCATTTACAAACAGGCTGCACAGAAACAGGTACATAGGTTCATGTAAGCTCCTGTTCACACAGATCACCACAATCAGCAACACATTGGCTCCTATAATACAGACATACAAACACATGACAATCAGGAAGAACAAGTATTTAAAACCCCCCGTTTCAAAGTAGGCACCAAGTATGAAATATGAAATATGAGTAGAGTTCACCATGGTCCTCCTGTTGTTAAAGATGTACAACATTTAGCAGAGATGAAACATTATTCCTTCAACAGAGAGAGAGATATTCCCTGACAGATTACTCAACACCTGTACCTGAGCCGGAGTCACAACCTGAGGATAGAGACCTGAACAATATATCATCAGGGGGACCTTCCTCAAAATGGGGGGAGGCAGCTTTTGTCTCCACAAACTAGTCCTTCCCCCTTTACCCCCCAAAAAGACAAAACCCATCTGCCTCAATGACTACCGCCCAGTTGCACTCACCTCCATCATCATGAAGTGCTTTGAGCGGTTAGTCAAACTTCTATCACCTCCTCCCTCCCTGACTCACTGGACCCCCTGCAGTTTGCCTACAGAGCAAACAGGTCCACGGATGATGCCATCTCCCTCACCCTCCACACTGCCCTCTCCCACCTGGACCAGAGGAACACTTCTGTGAGAATGCTGTTCATTGACTGCAGTTCAGCATTCAACACCATTGTGCCCTCCAAGCTCATCATTAAGCTCAGGGACCTTGGGCTCAACAGCGCCCTCTGTGACTGGATCATGAGCTTCCTGACGGGCAGATCCCAGGCAGTGCGGATGGGGAACATCACATCCTCCACCTTGACCCTCAACACCGGAGCCCCTCAGGGTTGTGTGCTCAGCCCTCTCCTCTACTCCCTGTTCACGCACGACTGCGTGGCCACACACAGCTCCAACACCATCATCAAGTTTGCTGACGACACGACCGTCATCGGCCTGATCACAGACGGCGACGAGACGGCGTACAGAGAGGAGGTCAGAGCCCTGACATCTTGGTGCCAGGACAACAACCTCCATCTCAACGTCAGCAAAACAAAGGAGCTGATTGTGGACTACAGGAAGAGGCAGAGAGAGGCACACACACCCATCACCATCGACGGGACTCCTGTGGAGAGAGTCAGCAGCTTCAGGTTCCTCGGGGTAAACATCAGTGAGGACCTGACATGGACACATCACACCAGGGTCATATCCAAGACGGCTCGACCGTAAGACTCTACAGAGGGTGGTGAAAACTGCTCAGCACATCACCAGGACGGAGCTGCCATCCATGGAGGACCTCTACACCCAGCGGTGTAGGAAGAAGGCCGGTAGGATATTAAAGGACCCCCCATCACCCCAGCACCAATCTGTTCTGTCTGCTGCCGTCTGGCAGACGGTACCGCAGCATCCGGACCAAGACCACCAGACTCAGAGACAGTTTTATACCACAGGCTGTAAGACTGCTGAACTCCTGAGCTGTGTGAATGTCTACTCACATCTTTTTATAGTACACACATACATATATATCTATATATTATACACATCTGCCATATACATCTGTTATACATAATATATGCATCTGTCCATACCTCCTCATTCCACAGTGTAAAGTGTTTAAATACTTTCAATGTATTCCACATATGTATATATTTCACATCCTCAAATCTTTACTGTTGTTACTGTAAATATTCTTCTCTCTTTTTGCACTATTTTATTTATCTTATCTGCACCATGTATGTTGAGTTGTTGGAGGAGCATGGGACATAAGATTTTCATTGCCAACATATACGCTGTATCTGCTGTGCATATGACAAATAAAACCTTGAAACCTGAAACCTTGAAACCTTCAGTCAGAGACCAATCACATCACAGAGACATATGTGTTATCATACTTGTTCCCACTCGGTTAATAACTCACGAAAACTTCCAGATAAGTTTATGGTGTCAATCACTTCAAAACAGTGCTCATTTTGTGAGTTATATTCAAATGAGGACTTATGTTTTAGGCTACCTGTGATAGATAGGTCGCTAGTTCTGGTTAAAAAAAGACTAGAAGGTGACGGCCAAAACCCAGACACTGACGGCCAAAACCCAGACGGTGAGGGCCCAGACGGTGATGGCCAAAACCCAGACGGTGAGGGCCCAGACAGTGATGGCCAAAACCCAGACGGTGACAGTCAAAACCCAGACGGTAACAGTCAAAACCCAGACGGTAACAGTCAAAACCCAGACGGTAACACTCAAAACCCAGACGGTGACGGTCAAAAACCCAGACGGTGAGGGCCCAGACGGTGATGGCCAAAACCCAGACGGTGATGGCCAAAACCCAGACGGTGACAGCCAAAACCCAGACGGTGACGGCCCAGAAGGTGATGGCCAAAACCCAGACGGTGAGGGTCCAGACGGTGGTGGCCAAATCCCAGACGGTGACAGCCAAAACCCAGACGGTGACGGCCCAGACGGTGATGGCACCAGACGGTGACAGCCACCAGACGGTGACAGCCAAAACCCACACGGTGACGGCCCAGACGGTGATGGCTAAAACCTAGACCTTGGCAACCAAAAACCCAGACGGTGATGCTGACGACCAAAAACCCAGACGGTGACGGTCAAGAACCCAGAGGTAACCGGTGACGGTCAAGAACCCAGATGGTAACAGCCAAAACCCAGACGGTAACAGCCAAAACCCAGACGGTGACGGTCAAAAACCCAGACGGTGACGGTCAACAACCTAGACGGGGAAACCCAGACGGTGACGGTCAAAAACCCAGACGGTGACGGTCAAAAACCCAGATGGTGAAACCCAGACGGTGACGGTCAACAACCCAGACGGTGAAACCCAGACAGTGACGGTCAAAAACCCAGATGGTGAAACCCAGACAGTGATGGTCAAAAACCCAGACGGTGACGGTCAAGAACCCAGATGGTGACGGTCAAAAACCCAGACCGTGAAACCCAGACGGTGACGGTCAAAAACCCAGATGGTGAAACCCAGACGGTGACGGTCAAGAACCCAGACGGTGACGGTCAAAAACCCAAACGGTGAAACCCAGACGGTGATGGTCAAGAACCCAGACGGTAACAGCCAAAACCCAGACGGTGACGGTCAAGAACCTAGACGGGGAAACCCAGACGGTGACGGTCAAGAACCAGACGGTGAAACCCAGACGGTGACGGTCAAGAACCTAGACGGGGAAACCCAGACGGTGACGGTCAAGAACCCAGACGGTGACAGCCAAAACCAAGACGGTGACGGTCAAGAACCCAGACGGTGACGGCCAAAACCCAGACGGTGAAACCCAGACGGTGACGGTCAAGAACCTAGACGGGGAAACCCAGACGGTGACGGTCAAGAACCTAGACGGGGAAACCCAGACGGTGACAGCCAAAACCCAGACGGTGAAACCCAGACGGTGACGGTCAAAACCCAGACGGTGACGGTCAAAACCCAGACGGTGACGGTCAAGAACCTAGACGGGGAAACCCAGACGGTGACAGCCAAAACCCAGACGGGGAAACCCAGACGGTGACAGCCAAAACCAAGACGGTGACGGTCAAAAACCCAGACGTTGAAACCCAGACGGTGACGGTCAAGAACCTAGACGGGGAAACCCAGACGGTGACGGTCAAGAACCTAGACGGGGAAACCCAGACGGTGACGGTCAAAACCCAGACAGTGATGGTCAAAAGCCCAGATGGTGACGGTCAAGAACCCAGACGGTGAGACCCAGATGATGAAACCCAGATGGTGAGACCCAGATGATGAAACCCAGACGGTGAAACCCAGATGGTGAGACCCAGATGATGAAACCCAGATGGTGAAACCCAGACGGTGAGACCCAGATGATGAAACCCAGATGGTGAAACCCAGATGGTGAGACCCAGATGGTGAGACCCAGATGGTGAGACCCAGATGGTGAGACCCAGACGGTGCCGGTCAGATTCTCTGCTTTTTTTTTGCATTTTGTTGTCACTTGGTCAGTGTTGGGGAGTAACGGAATACTCGTACGGGCGTTACGTATTTAGAAACAAAGGATGAGTGACTGAACTTCGGTACAGTCACAGCTACAATAGATGGTATTCAGAATGCAGTCACATTGTTGAAATGGATGACATGACGGTGCTTCTCTGTTTCATGACTTTATTCACTCTCTAAATAAATTGAGGCAACTTGATGCATTTCCCAGAAGCCCCAACATGAACACGAATGAAAATTAGCTTTCGGAATTGCGTGATCAGTTTCCTACAATGGAGTCTGAAGAGGAGCAGCTAGAGCTACAGCTGGAGCCAGCACCACAGAGCCAGCACCACAGAGCCAGCACCACAGAGCCAGCACCACAGAGCCAGCACCACAGAGCCAGCACCACAGAGCCAGCACAACAGAGCCAGCACCACAGAGCCAGCACCACAGAGCCAGCACCACAGAGCCAGCACCACAGAGCCAGCACAACAGAGCCAGCACCACAGAGCCAGCACCACAGAGCCAGGCATTAAAGAAAGAGAAGGGAGAACCAAAAATAATTGCAGTGCAACCTCTGCCTGCCAGCACCCAACCTCCAAAGACTCCACCCCGACCTGAGGAACAATGTGACTGCATTCTGAATACCATCTATTGTAGCTGTGACTGTACCGAAGTTCAGTCACTCATCCTTTGTTTCTAAATACGTAACGCCCGTACGAGTATTCCGTTACTCCCCAACACTGACCAAGTGACAACAAAATGCAAAAAAAAAGCAGAGAATCTGACCGGCACCGTCTGGGTCTCACCATCTGGGTCTCACCATCTGGGTCTCACCATCTGGGTTTCACCATCTGGGTTTCACCGTCTGGGTTCTTGACCGTCACTGTCTGGGTTTTGGCCATCACCTTCTGGGTTCTTGACCGTCACCGTCAGGGTTTTGGCTGTCACCGTCTGGGTTCTGGACCGTCACCGTCTGGGTTTCCCCGTCTAGGTTCTTGACCGTCACCGTCTGGGTTTTGACTGTTACCGTCTGGGTTTTGACCGTCACCGTCTGGGTTTTTGACCGTCACCGTCTGGGTTTCACCGTCTGGGTTTTGACTGTTACCGTCTGGGTTTTGACCGTCACCGTCTGGGTTTCACCGTCTGGGTTTTGACTGTTACCGTCTGGGTTTTGACTGTTACCTTCTGGGTTTCACCGTCTGGGTTTTTGACCGTCACCGTCTGGGTATTGACTGTTACCGTCTGGGTTTTGACTGTCACCGTCTGGGTTTTGACCGTCACCGTCTGGGTTTCACCGTCTGGGTTTTTGACCGTCACCGTCTGGGTTTTGACTGTCACCGTCTGGGTTTTGACTGTCACCGTCTGGGTTTTGACTGTCACCGTCTGGGTTTTGACCGTCACCGTCTGGGTTTCACCGTCTGGGTTTTTGACCGTCACCGTCTGGGTTTTGACTGTCACCGTCTGGGTTTGACCGTCACCGTCTGGGTTTTTGACTGTCACCGTCTGGGTTTTGACTGTCACCGTCTGGGTTTTGACCCGTCACCGTCTGGGTTTCACCGTCTGGGTTTTTTGACCGTCACCGTCTGGGTTTTGACTGTCACCGTCTGGGTTTTGACCGTCACCGTCTGGGTTTTGGCTGTTACCGTCTGGGTTCTTGACCATCACCGCCTGGGTTTCACCATCTGGGTTCTTGACCGTCACCGTCTGGGTTTCACCATCTGGGTTTCACCGTCTGGGTTTCACCATCTGGGTTTCACCGTCTGGGTTTCACCATCTGGGTTTCACGTCTGGGTTTTTGACCCTCACCGTCAGGGGTTCTTGACCGTCACCGACTGGGTTTCACCGTCTGGGTTTTTGACCGTCACCGTCTGGGTTCTTGACCGTCACCGACTGGGTTTCACCGTATGGGTTCTTGACCGTCACCGACTGGGTTTCACTGTCTGGGTTTTTGACCGTCACCGTCTGGGTTCTTGACCGTCACCGACTGGGTTTCACTGTCTGGGTTCTTGACCGTCACCGTCTGGGTTCACGTTGGGTTCTTGACCGTCACCGTCTGGGTTTCACCGTCTGGGTTCTTGACCGTCACCGTCTGGGTTTCACCGTCTGGGTTTTTAAGCCTCTTAAAGTCATTATTTTTAATGAGCCAGGAGGGGTCTTCTGCTGGAGTCTCACTGCTCACCTTGCTTATAGTTGTATCAGTATCTGTATCCTATGTGCTGATTTACTAGCCCTGGAGCCGTTGAAAGACTCTGACTAGCCCTGTTTCATCTGCTCGCTAACGTTAGCTAAAATTAGCTTGTGTTAGCTTAGACTGCGGTTAGATTTGTGTAGTATGCAGACACACCTTCAGACAGTTGGAACTGAAGAAGACAGAACAGGCCTGGTTAGTAAGCAGGATGTGATGGCCGCATTCATTCACTTATAAAATGCAATTCAATGTGGAAGTAATCCAAGTACTCAGAATACGTAACTCAGATTGGGTAATGTAACGGAACACTTACAGAATACATTTTAAGGCGTGTATTCTGTAACGGAATACGTTTTGAAAGCATCCTTCCCCACACTGCACTTGGTCGATGGTGAAAATCCACGCTGGAATTACGCGAGGACATTTGAGTGAAACTTGTTGATTAATGTTCGTTGAGGTTTCCGATGAATCACAGCCCTCGTGTTCACAGCTGTAGGGGTTGAATGAAATGTTATGAACTGTGACGTGATGTCTGGTGTTGGAGATTCTCTCTCTGTTGGAATATATTCACCTTCATGGTTTATTTTGTATTTACCCCCGAAAGTTCAGTTCATCTGAAAGGATATTGTTTTTCTGTAGTTGCAATCTTAGTTTGAGTCTCATTAGGACCATATCCCTGGGACCGAGTGTGTGTGTGTGTGTGTGTGTCCAAGGGGAGGTCATTACCGGACTCTGATTGGTCTCTCTGGTCCTCGGCTCAAGGGGGGGTTAGTGGAAACTGTTCAACATGACAAACAAACATGTTGATGGACTGACTGACCTCTGACCTCAGGGACTTCATTAATGAGCCGCGGTAACTTTGAGCAAATATCTAATTCCTAATTTACTTTACTGAGAAAGAAGAGGCATGATGAAACAGCAGTCTGAGGATGGGTACCGTACTTACACTAACTTGTACTAAAGTGTGGCTGTGTTAGGGGAAAGAGGCCCTATTACAGTGGGGAGAACAAGTATTTGATACACTGCCGATTTTGCAGGTTTTCCCACTTACAAAGCAAAATGTAGAGGTCTGTACTTTATCATAGGTACTCTTCAACTGAGAGAGACGGAATCTAAAACTGAAATCCAGAAAATCACATCGTATGATTTTTAAATAATTCATTTGCATTTTATTGCTGACAGAAGTATTTGATCATCTACCAACCAGTAAGAGTTCCGGCTCTCACAGACCTGTTAGTGTTTCTTTAAGAAGCCCTCCTGTTCTCCACTCATTACCTGTATTAACTGCACCTGTTTGAACTCCTTACCTGTATAAAAGAGACCTGTCCACACACTCAATCAAACAGACTCCCACCTCTCCACAATGGCGAAGACCAGAGAGCTGTGTAAGGACATCAGGGATAAAATGTAGACCTGCACACGGCTGGGATGGGCTACAGGACAATAGGCAAGCAGCTCGGTGAGAAGGCAACTGTTGGTGCAGTTATTAGAAAATGGAAGAAGTTCAAGATGACGGTCAATCTCCCTCGGTCTGGGGCTCCATGCAAGATCTCACCTTGTGGGACATCAATGATCATGAGGAAGGTGAGGGATCAGCCCACAACTACACGGCAGGACCTGGTCAATGACCTGAAGAGAGCTGGGACCCCAGTCTCAAAGAAAGCCATCAGTAACACACTACGCCGTCATGGATTAAAATCCTGCAGCGCACGCAAGGTCCCCCTGCTCAAGCCAGCGCATGTCCTGGCCCATCTGAAGTTTGCCAATGACCATCTGGATGATCCAGAGGAGGAATGGGAGAAGGTCATGTGGTCTGATGAGACAAAAATAGAGCTTTTTGGTCTAAACTCCACTCGCCGTGTTTGGAGGAAGAACACGGATGAGTACAACCCCAAGAACACCATCCCACCCGTGAAGCATGGAGGTGGACACATCATTCTTTGGGGATGCTTTTCTGCAAAGGGGACAGGACGACTGCACCGTATTGAGGGGAGGATGGATGGGGCCATGTATCGCGAGATCTTAGCCAACAACCGCCTTCCCTCAGTAAGAGCATTGAAGATGGGTCGTGGCTGGGTCTTCCAGCATGACAACGACCCGAAACACACAGCCAGGGCAACTAAGGAGTGGCTCCGTAAGAAGCATCTCAAGGTCCTGGAGTGGCCTAGCCAGTCTCCAGACCTGAACCCAATAGAAAATCTTTGGAGGGAGCTGAAAGTCCGTTTTGCCCAGCGACAGCCCGGAACCTGAAGGATCTGGAGAAGATCTGCATGGAGGAGTGGGCCAAAATCCCTGCTGCAGTTTGAGCAAACCTGGTCAAGAACTACAGGAAACGTCTGCTCTCTGTGATTGCAAACAAAGGTTTCTGTACCGGATATTAAGTTCTGTTTTTCTGATGTATCAAATACTTCTGTCATCCAATAAAATGCAAACTAATTATTTAAAAATCATACGATGTGATTTTCTGGATTTCTGTTTTAGATTCCGTCTCTCACAGCTGAAGAGTACCTATGATAAAAATACAGACCTCTACATGATTTGTGAGAGGGAGAACCTGCAAGATC
>NC_086366.1:496517-549017 GCF_036324505.1 Eleginops maclovinus
AAACACCAGACACACAGTCCTGAAACACCAGACACACAGTCCTGAAACACCAGACACTCAGTCCTGAAACACCAGAGACACAGTACTGAAACACCAGACACACAGTCCTGAAACACTAGAGACACAGTCCTGAAACACTAGAGACACAGTACTGAAACACCAGACACACAGTCCTGAAACACCAGAGACTCAGTACTGAAACACCAGACACACAGTCCTGAAACACTAGAGACACAGTCCTGAAACACTAGAGACACAGTACTGAAACACCAGACACACAGTCCTGAAACACCAGAGACTCAGTACTGAAACACCAGACACACAGTCCTGAAACACTAGAGACACAGTCCTGAAACACTAGAAACACAGTCCTGAAACACCAGACACACAGTCCTGAAACACCAGAGACTCAGTCCTGAAACACTAGAGATCAAGTACTGAAACACCAGACACACAGTCCTGAAACACTAGAAACACAGTCCTGAAACACTAGAGACACAGTACTGAAACACCAGAGACACAGTACTGAAACACCAGAGATCAAGTCCTGAAACACCAGAGACTCAGTCCTGAAACACCAGACACACAGTCCTGAAACACCAGAGACTCAGTCCTGAAACACTAGAGATCAAGTACTGAAACACCAGACACACAGTCCTGAAACACTAGAAACACAGTCCTGAAACACTAGAGACACAGTACTGAAACACCAGAGACACAGTACTGAAACACCAGAGATCAAGTCCTGAAACACCAGAGATCAAGTCCTGAAACACCAGTTACACAGTCCTGAAACACTAGAGACACAGTCCTGAAACACCAGAGACTCAGTCCTGAAACACCAGAGATCAAGTCCTGAAACACCAGAGACACAGTCCTGAAACACCAGAGATCAAGTCCTGAAACACCAGAGACTCAGTCCTGAAACACCAGAGACTCAGTCCTGAAACACCAGAGATCAAGTCCTGAAACACCAGACACACAGTCCTGAAACACTAGAGACCCAGTCCTGAAACACCAGTTACACAGTCCTGAAACACTAGAGACACAGTCCTGAAACACCAGAGACTCAGTCCTGAAACACCAGAGATCAAGTCCTGAAACACTAGAGACTCAGTCCTGAAACACCAGAGACTCAGTCCTGAAACACCAGAGATCAAGTCCTGAAACACTAGAAACACAGTCCTGAAACACTAGAGACACAGTACTGAAACACCAGAGACTCAGTCCTGAAACACCAGAGATCAAGTCCTGAAACACCAGAGACTCAGTCCTGAAACACCAGAGACTCAGTCCTGAAACACCAGAGACTCAGTCCTGAAACACCAGAGACTCAGTCCTGAAACACTAGAGATCAAGTACTGAAACACTAGAAACACAGTCCTGAAACACCAGAGACACAGTACTGAAACACCAGAGATCAAGTCCTGAAACACTAGAGACACAGTACTGAAACACCAGAGACACAGTACTGAAACACCAGAGATCAAGTCCTGAAACACCAGAGACTCAGTCCTGAAAAACCAGAGACTCAGTCCTGAAACACCAGAGACTCAGTCCTGAAACACCAGAGACCAAGTACTGAAACACCAGAGATCAAGTACTGAAACACTAGAAACACAGTCCTGAAACACCAGAGACACAGTACTGAAACACCAGAGATCAAGTCCTGAAACACTAGAGACACAGTACTGAAACACCAGAGACACAGTACTGAAACACCAGAGATCAAGTCCTGAAACACCAGAGACTCAGTCCTGAAAAACCAGAGACTCAGTCCTGAAACACCAGAGACTCAGTCCTGAAACACCAGAGACCAAGTCCTGAAACACCAGACACACAGTCCTGAAACACTAGAGACCCAGTCCTGAAACACCAGAGACCAAGTCCTGAAACACTAGCGACCAAGTCCTGAAACACTAGAGACCCAGTCCTGCAAAACCAGAGACCAAGTCCTGAAACACCAGACACACAGTCCCGAAACACCAGAGACCAAGTCCTGAAACACCAGAGACACAGTCCTGAAACACTAGCGACCAAGTCCTGAAACACCAGAGACCAAGTCCTGAAACACCAGACACACAGTCCTGAAACACTAGAGACCCAGTCCTGAAACACCAGAGACCAAGTCCTGAAACACCAGAGACACAGTCCTGAAACACTAGCGACCAAGTCCTGAAACACTAGAGACCCAGTCCTGCAAAACCAGAGACCAAGTCCTGAAACACCAGAGACCAAGTCCTGAAACACTAGAGACCCAGTCCTGAAAAACCAGAGACCCAGTCCTGAAACACCAGAGACCAAATCCTGAAACACCAGAGACCCAGTCCTGAAAAACCAGAGACCCAGTCCTGAAAAACCAGAGACCCAGTCCAGTCCTAAAACACCAGAGACCCAGTCCAGTCCTAAAACACCAGAGACCCCAGTCCAGTCCTGAAACACCAGACATACAGTCCTGAAATACCAGAGACCAAGTCCTGAAACACCAAAAACCAAGTCCTGAAACACCAGATACACAGTCCTGAAACACCAGAGACCAAGTCCTGAAACACCAGAAACACAGTCCTGAAACACTAGGGACCAAGTCCTGAAACACTAGAGACCCAGTCCTGCAAAACCAGAGACCAAGTCCTGAAACACCAGACACACAGTCCTGAAACACTAGAGACGCAGTCCTGAAACACCAGAGACCAAGTCCTGAAACACCAGAGACACAGTCCTGAAACACTAGCGACCAAGTCCTGAAACACTAGAGACCCAGTCCTGCAAAACCAGAGACCAAGTCCTGAAACACCAGAGACCAAGTCCTGAAACACTAGAGACCCAGTCCTGAAAAACCAGAGACCAAGTCCTGAAACACCAGAGACCAAGTCCTGAAACACTAGAGACCCAGTCCTGAAAAACCAGAGACCCAGTCCTGAAAAACCAGAGACCCAGTCCTGAAACACCAGAGACCAAATCCTGAAACACCAGAGACCCAGTCCTGAAAAACCAGAGACCCAGTCCAGTCCTAAAACACCAGAGACCCAGTCCAGTCCTGAAACACCAGAGACCCAGTCCAGTCCTAAAACACCAGAGACCCAGTCCAGTCCTGAAACACCAGACATACAGTCCTGAAACACCAGAGACCAAGTCCTGAAACACTAGAGACCAAGTCCTGAAACACCAAAAACCAAGTCCTGAAACACCAGAGACACAGTCCTGAAACACCAGAGACTCAGTCCTGAAACACCAAAAACCAAGTCCTGAAACACCAGACACACAGTCCTAAAACACTAGAGACCCAGTCCTGAAACACCAGTTACACAGTCCTGAAACACTAGAGACACAGTCCTGAAACACCAGAGACTCAGTCCTGAAACACCAGAGATCAAGTCCTGAAACACTAGAGACTCAGTCCTGAAACACCAGAGACTCAGTCCTGAAACACCAGAGATCAAGTCCTGAAACACTAGAAACACAGTCCTGAAACACTAGAGACACAGTACTGAAACACCAGAGACTCAGTCCTGAAACACCAGAGATCAAGTCCTGAAACACCAGAGACTCAGTCCTGAAACACCAGAGACTCAGTCCTGAAACACCAGAGACTCAGTCCTGAAACACTAGAGATCAAGTACTGAAACACTAGAAACACAGTCCTGAAACACTAGAGACACAGTACTGAAACACCAGAGACACAGTACTGAAACACCAGAGATCAAGTCCTGAAACACCAGAGACTCAGTCCTGAAAAACCAGAGACTCAGTCCTGAAACACCAGAGACTCAGTCCTGAAACACCAGAGGTCAAGTCCTGAAACACCAGTTACACAGTCCTGAAACACCAGAGACACAGTCCTGAAACACCAGAGACCAAGTCCTGAAACACCAGAGACACAGTCCTGAAACACTAGCGACCAAGTCCTGAAACACCAGAGACCAAGTCCTGAAACACCAGACACACAGTCCTGAAACACTAGAGACCCAGTCCTGAAACACCAGAGACCAAGTCCTGAAACACTAGCGACCAAGTCCTGAAACACTAGAGACCCAGTCCTGCAAAACCAGAGACCAAGTCCTGAAACACCAGACACACAGTCCCGAAACACCAGAGACCAAGTCCTGAAACACCAGAGACACAGTCCTGAAACACTAGCGACCAAGTCCTGAAACACCAGAGACCAAGTCCTGAAACACCAGACACACAGTCCTGAAACACTAGAGACCCAGTCCTGAAACACCAGAGACCAAGTCCTGAAACACCAGAGACACAGTCCTGAAACACTAGCGACCAAGTCCTGAAACACTAGAGACCCAGTCCTGCAAAACCAGAGACCAAGTCCTGAAACACCAGAGACCAAGTCCTGAAACACTAGAGACCCAGTCCTGAAAAACCAGAGACCCAGTCCTGAAACACCAGAGACCAAATCCTGAAACACCAGAGACCCAGTCCTGAAAAACCAGAGACCCAGTCCTGAAAAACCAGAGACCCAGTCCAGTCCTAAAACACCAGAGACCCAGTCCAGTCCTAAAACACCAGAGACCCCAGTCCAGTCCTGAAACACCAGACATACAGTCCTGAAATACCAGAGACCAAGTCCTGAAACACCAAAAACCAAGTCCTGAAACACCAGATACACAGTCCTGAAACACCAGAGACCAAGTCCTGAAACACCAGAAACACAGTCCTGAAACACTAGGGACCAAGTCCTGAAACACTAGAGACCCAGTCCTGCAAAACCAGAGACCAAGTCCTGAAACACCAGACACACAGTCCTGAAACACTAGAGACGCAGTCCTGAAACACCAGAGACCAAGTCCTGAAACACCAGAGACACAGTCCTGAAACACTAGCGACCAAGTCCTGAAACACTAGAGACCCAGTCCTGCAAAACCAGAGACCAAGTCCTGAAACACCAGAGACCAAGTCCTGAAACACTAGAGACCCAGTCCTGAAAAACCAGAGACCAAGTCCTGAAACACCAGAGACCAAGTCCTGAAACACTAGAGACCCAGTCCTGAAAAACCAGAGACCCAGTCCTGAAAAACCAGAGACCCAGTCCTGAAACACCAGAGACCAAATCCTGAAACACCAGAGACCCAGTCCTGAAAAACCAGAGACCCAGTCCAGTCCTAAAACACCAGAGACCCAGTCCAGTCCTGAAACACCAGAGACCCAGTCCAGTCCTAAAACACCAGAGACCCAGTCCAGTCCTGAAACACCAGACATACAGTCCTGAAACACCAGAGACCAAGTCCTGAAACACTAGAGACCAAGTCCTGAAACACCAAAAACCAAGTCCTGAAACACCAGAGACACAGTCCTGAAACACCAGAGACTCAGTCCTGAAACACCAAAAACCAAGTCCTGAAACACCAGACACACAGTCCTAAAACACTAGAGACCCAGTCCTGAAACACCAGCGACCAAGTCCTGAAATACCAGACACACAGTCCTGAAACACTAGAGACACAGTCCTGAAACACCAGAGACCAAGTCCTGAAACACCAGAGATCAAGTCCTGAAACACCAGAGACCAAGTCCTGAAACACCAAAAACCAAGTCCTGAAACACCAGAGACACAGTCCTGAAACACCAGAGACCCAGTCCTGAAACCCCAGAGACCCAGTCCAGTCCTGAAACACCAAAGACCCAGTCCTGAAACACCAGAGACCCAGTCCAGTCCTGAAAAACACCAGGGACACAGTCCAGTCCTGAAACACCAGAGACACAGTCCAGTCCTGAAACACCAGAGACCCAGTCCAGTCCTGAAACACCAGAGACCCAGTCGAGTCCTGAAACACCAGAGACACAGTCCAGTCCTGAAACACCAGAGACCCAGTCCAGTCCTGAAACACCAGAGACCCAGTCTAGTCCTGAAACACCAGAGACCCAGTCCAGTCCTGAAACACCAGAGACCCAGTCCAGTCCTGAAACACCAAAGACCCAGTCCTGAAACACCAGAGACCCAGTCCAGTCCTGAAACACAAAAGACCCAGTCCTGAAACACCAGAGACCCAGTCCTGAAACACCAGAGACACAGTCCAGTCCTGAAACACCAGAGACCCAGTCCAGTCCTGAAACACCAGAGACACAGTCCAGTCCTGAAACACCAGAGACCGAGTCCTGAAACACCAGAGACCCAGTCCTGAAACACCAGAGACCCAGTCCAGTCCTGAAACACCAAGACCCAGTCCTGAAACACCAGAGACACAGTCCAGTCCTGAAACACCAGAGACACAGTCCAGTCCTGAAACACCAGAGACCCAGTCCAGTCCTGAAACACCAGAGACCCAGTCCAGTCCTGAAACACCAGAGAAGACCCAGTCCTGAAACACCAGAGACACAGTCCAGTCCTGAAACACCAGAGACACAGTCCAGTCTGAAACACCAGAGACCCAGTCCAGTCCTGAAACACCAGAGACACAGTCCAGTCCTGAAACACCAGAGACACAGTCCAGTCCTGAAACACCAGAGACCCAGTCCAGTCCTGAATCAGTCGGATCTTTGGGAAAAAGCGATAATTTTGAAGAAATAGTCGGAAATTCAAAAAAGTCGAAATTTGGAGAAAAGAAAATCAAAAGGAAAAATGTGGGTGAATTTTTAAAGGGAGATGATTGGGGCCGGATGAAGGAGTTAAAACAATGAGAAAATAGACATTTTTAAAAGTAAGAAAAAAACCCGGGAAAAGTTTCATTCTGAGAGGAAAGGTGAAACGTAGTTATTGAAGGAGAGTGGGAGAGAGACTCCCTCTGGTGGGAACACTGGGATTTTAGCCTTTGCAGACCATTGACATGCACTAGCACCTAGTCTTGCAGTGCCTTTCAGCAAACCTTACCCATCAGATCTCTCTGCCACAGCCAACCGGTCGGCGTCGGGATCCGTCGCCATGACGATGTGAGCGTGTTCCCGCTCGGCCAGGAGGAGAGAGAGCTCCTGGGGAGGGAAATCACTATGATATTAAAACAGATAAACTGCGGACCAGCAGACCCTGTCCTCTATGGTGGGACCAGCAGACCCTGTCCTCTATGGTGGGACCAGCAGACGCTGTCCTCTATGGTGGGACCAGCAGACCCTGTCCTCTATGGTGGGACCAGCAGACGCTGTCCTCTATGGTGGGACCAGCAGACCCTGTCCTCTATGGTGGGACCAGCAGACCCTGTCCTTGGTGGGACCAGCAGACGCTGTCCTCTATGGTGGGACTGGGAGCTGCTGGGCAGAGCTCTGTGATGGTCAGAGTGTTTGGACTTTATTAAATATAACAAAGAGGAGTTGAGGAACCAGTAACTCATCTCCCGAGGAATGAAGATCCCACCACAGGAATAAAGCCTTTGATTGTCTACCCACCAGGACCGACTCCCCCTCCTCGGGGTTGGGGCAGTGCACCGACGGGAAGTCTGGATCGGGGTCTCTCTGCTCGGGGACGGGGATCGGAGGAGCGAAGCCGAACGCCTGGAAGGCTTTCTGAACGAAGACGTGACCGACCCCGTGGAACGAGGAGTGCACGAACTTCAGAGGTGAGGTTCCGTTCAGATCCCTACACACACACACACACCACACAGACACAGACACACACACACACACACACACACACAGACACACACACACACAGACATAGACACACACACACACACACACACAGACACACACAGACACACACACACACAAACACACACACACAGACACACACACACACAGACACACACACACACACACACAGACACACACACACACACCCTTTTAGCTTAGCTTTGTGGTGATGCTATGTACTGATGCACCCCCCCCTCACCTGTGGAAGCAGAGGGTCTTCAAATCCTCCATGTAGCAATGGTTGATTTGGGGGAGGGGGTCGGTCCTCAGCCGGCTGCTCTGCGCCTCCTCCTCCCCCCAGCAGGAGGCGCTCCAGGGCTGCAGCTGCTCCTCGATGCTCCTCAGGATCTCCTTATCGTGAGGGGCGGAGATCTGAGCGCCGTTACCCCAGTACACCTGCAGGGAGGGGGGGTCACCAACAACGCTATGGTCTTACACTTTAACACAGAGGTACACATGGGGGGGGGGGGTGTTGATGCCATGTAACACTAACTCTGTCAACTCCTCTTACACGCCCGGAGGAAACCCTGGTCCCGGTCCAGGCTCTGGTCCTCTCAAACCTCCACGACTGTCCCACTCCTGCCGGTCTACCTGCAGACCTCCTCCGACCTCTACAGGTAGTTCAGAATGCTGCAGCCCGACTGGTCTTCAACCCCCACCCCCACCCCCCCCGAGTTCTCCCACACCTCTCCCCCACTCCCTTCACTAGCTGCCAGAATCCTCTTCCAGACCCTGGTGCTGGTGTACGGAGCTGTGGGGGGTTCAGGCCCTTCCTACATCCAGGCCTTGGTTAAACCAGACACTCCATCACGTGCACTTTGCTCGGTGTCAGCCAATCAGCTCGCTGCTTCCTCTCTGGGAGTGGGACCCCTCAAACCCACTCCTGCTCTCCTGATTGGTGGAAGGAGCCCCCCCCCTCAGGAGGAACTCTATAAACCTGTTCCTGGATCAGAGCAGACCCTGTTTTTATAATAATAAACCCACCTTGTACCCGTTGTCTTCTTTGGGGTTGTGCGAAGCCGTGATCATGACCCCGGCTGCAGCGCCCAGCTTCTTCACAGCGTACGGCTGCACACACACACACACACACACACACACACACACACACACACACACACACACACACACACACACACACACACACACACACACACACACACACACACACACACACACACACACACACACACACACACACACACACACACACACACTTAATAACTCACAAACACACACAGCGCAGTGGACAGGAAGTGTGTGTCCTCACCACGTATGGCGTGGGGACGAAAGCGGAGAAGAGATGGACGGGAACGTCTCTGCTGAGCATCACCGCCGCCGCCAGCCGGGCCAGCCTCACAAACACAGGGGGGGGTGGGCGTTAATGCAGGGTTCACCTAAGGGTTCACCTGAGGGGTCACCTTCCTCCTGCTTTCTGAAATCTCTTTCACGTGAATTTTGTTTGTCTTTCTTGTTCACCTGATGCTGCTGCAGCCGCTCTCCTCCTGTCCTCTCGTATCGAAACCAATGACCACTCCTCTGCTGCCCACGTCTGCACAACACCTGGCCAGGTACGAGTACAGCCCCTACACACACACACACACACACACACACACACACACACACACACACACACACACACACACACACACACACACACACACACACACACACACACACACACACACACACACACACACACACACACACACACACACACACACACACACACACACACACACACACACACACACTTTTCTTCACTACTAACAACACAGCTGAATGTACTGTGTGATAATAACCCCCAGCACCTGGAGGAACACCTGGAGGAACACCTGGAGGAACACCTGGAGGAACACTTGTGTAGCCTCACCTGTGTGGACTGGATGACCGTGAGGTCGTTGACCCGGTTGAACCCGGCTCCCATCGGTGCCCGGAGGCCGGCGGTGCCGAAGCTCATCCGGCTGCAGAGCCTCGACCGAAGCTCCTCCCACCGCCCCCCCGACACCAGCGCATCCACCTGGGCCCGCGTCCGCACGTTCTGCACCACAGAAGATACAAAATAATTACTTAATATGTATTTTATAGATTAATAGAGTTATCACACATTAGTTTATTTTATACATTAATAAATGATACAAAGGATTTGCTGATACCTTTTGATGAACTTTATTTACATTTTTACAGATTCAGGCCTTTTCCACATTATTTTTGATTATAATATCCGGAAGATTATTGTTTAAATATCTAAAAAATAAAGTGAAAAATGACTAGAAATGATAAATAAAATATGTAGGGAACAAATCATTTCCAAAACAAAACCTGCTCTTGTTTTATTAATCTTTCAAACACAGATCATGATTATAAAATAAAGCAATAAATTAATACATAAATAAAAACAACTAGTAAATAACAATAAATACATCCCAAATATGAATTATTTAATTTGTAATAAAGTGTAAATAAATAAAAGACCCAGCGTGCTCTCTGTTTGAGAATAATACACTAACAACTCTTAATAAATCACACAGTCAGCTCTCAGGTGCTTTTCGGAGCTGCTGACATTTAACCAGGGGTCACACACACTCGTGACCTTTAAAAACTGTGTGTGTGTGTGTGTGTGTGTGTGTGTGTGTGTGTGTGTGTGTGTGTGTGTGTGTGTGTGTGTGTGTGTGAAAAATAAACTACATGACGTTACTGCAAAAATAAAAGTCAGTATAAAAGAAGTATTCAATTTGATATTAAGAAATAAATCAAATATGAATAGAAATATATTCTGTTTGCAATAAAGAAACTAAATACATATTTTAAAAATAACAAATGAAAAAACAAAATATTGTGCTTTATAAATATTGAATTAATTAATACTAATGACTTAAATAGATACAAAAAATGCATCAGAAATAATAAAACGCAAATGACATTACTCTAATGACTTCATACTTAATTGGGATTAATAAAGTATATTTCTCTCTCTCTCACACACACACACACACACACACACACACACACACACACACACACACACACACACACACACACACACACACACACACACACACACACACACACACACACACACACACACACACACACACACACACACACACACACACACACACAGGCCTGTGGGTCCACACTCAGAGCTCCCTTTTGGAACCAGAAAGTTGAAGGGTTTCTCTCGTAATGACGTCATGGCTCACATTAGGAGGTCTGCTTCTGCGGGTTTTCTGAAGCTGGTTGTTGAGGTGAACATATCGGCACACAGCAGATAAACCCAGGAGTTTTTATTCATAATAAATGTTATATTTTATATCAGCAGCACCGGCTTCTCCTCCCCGCCTGTAGCGCCTCTGAGCCCCGCAGAGCACCGCGCCACAGACCCAGACTCTCGGTGTAACTCACACAGCTTTACCGAGGAATATATGTGCCGATTCAGCCACACAGTCCTACTAACTGTAACATATACAACCTGAACCCAGTCAGACTGCTTGTTGTGGCCAACATGCACGGTTAGTTTGAATGATGTTTCATTAGGGGGGCGGTCTGGTTCTCTCACCTGGTCCCAGGTCAGCCACTGCTGCAGCGCCCGGTTTAGCTGCGGGTCTCCGGATCTCTGGGCCCGGGAGTTCAGGTCCTCCATGCTGACCGACACACAGAGGTGAAGTGACGCCGCCTCTGCTGCTCTCTGCTCGGCCTCCTGACCCAGAACACGCCTCCCTCTCTGGAGCTCCGAGGCTAATGTTAGCCACGAGCTAAAGCTGCAGGAGCTAACGGAATGCTGACTTTTTTCCCCCTCCAAACTTTATTAAACCATATTCCAAAACATCAGACAGGCACACACACATCAGTGAGTGAGTAAGATGAGTAGCAATGTTTAAATAGGTTGGGCTTTTTACTTTTGCACAATTTAATACTTATTTTGTTTACTTTTGTGGATGAAATACTTTTCTAAAATAATCATATTTTTAATTCAGTTTTTGAGTTTTTAAATTGAAGGGTGAATTTTCTATCATCATGTGAAGACCTGGATGTTCTGCCCATTATAACCAGTAGTGGAGAGCCTTCCACTTGCAGGGTAACTGATATCCTCAGTCACCTGACACACACACTACATCCGGTCTGTTTACAAAATAAAAGCACCCTTCCTACATCATGCAACTGAATTATTTTCCAGGATAATATTTTGTGTTCTGACGCAGCATTCAAAACACTACTTTAAGGGTTGATTGATTTCAATATATGTGTTCTGCTGATCGACTATTTGTAGCAGTCTTTATTTATTCAATCCACGGAATATTCTATTATTTTTATCAAGTCAACTTTATAGAAGTGTTGAACTGCACCACATTTTTCTTTACACCAACAAACATCATTTCTGCAGATATGCATTTTATTACACATGCAACAACTTCCATTTGTATATACAAAAGCAGTTCACCTCACAACAGAAGTCCCTCCTGCAGTGAGGTGGACTTCCTGTTATCGCCACACGGGGGCAGCGGAGCTCCAGGTTAGAACAGCTCGTTTAATGAAATAAAATCAAGAACTTGTTTATAAATTAAAGACACTTTATTTACCTTACACACATTTATACTTTTAATAATGTATATTCAACATGTGAACAAACAGAAATGTAGAACGAGGCGTTCTGGTTTCATTATATGTGGCCCCTGGTCCCTGAGATGAGGTTTGTTGGTTTAAAGGACCTTTAGTTTAAAAAACCCATTAAAGATCCTTCATTTATCTTTCTAACAGCCTTATGATATTGTGTGTACTGAATACATGAAGAAACACGCCATTAGAGCCCACAAATTAAACCTCTATCAACTCAGATGTGTGTTTAACCCCGAACCATTAATTGAAGGTACTCATTCGGAGCTGCTTTGGAGCTTCTCACATAAAGAGTGTTGCAAATCAAATCTTAAACCAGTTCACACTGAATTATCCCGCTGTCGACCCTCCTCCATCCCGCTCTGTAAGTTTTGAGCTAACATGTTAGCAGCATGTTATCTGACACGTGTTGTCTGAGGTCAGGTTCTACGGCATCGATCCTCCTCCCCCCCGCTCATTGTCCGGTGTAGGTGTGTCCGTCAGCTGGACGTGGAAGCGCTCCCTGAAGGCGTCCAGCAGGTGGGGGATGGTTTCCTCCACGCTGACGTCCCTCTGCAGCTCGGCGCTCAGCGACGTCACACCTTTGCCCTCGATGCCACACGGCACGATGTGGTCGAACCACGACATGTCAGTGTTACAGTTCAAAGCCAGACCGTGAGACGTGACGTATCGGCTGCAGTGGATCCCTGCAGGGAAACAAGGCAGGGGAGATTCACTTAAAGCTCCCCTATCATCCTCTTCATCACTATACTCTATGCCTCATTTATAAACTTGGCGTATTTTTCACAGTTGCTAAGACACTAAAATGACATGCATAGCACAATTATTTAAACTGACACACAGAGAGCAAAACCTCTTCTCAAGTCTCCAGAACTCTAAACACATTTTCTGCTTTACACACATTTTGCAATCCAAAATGGCACTTTTTAAATGCACTGAACACGGGTCTCTGCATAAGACACAACAAAAGTCACATGTTTGCCATATCAAATCACTGCCATTCAAAATAACACTTCATGAGCTAATTGGCCAAAATATGTGCCACGTGGCCAAACACCTCAATGCTTAATTGTTAGCACTTCAATCAGGAAGTAAGCACTATAAAAGCACCACAGGTGAGCATCTGTTTTTTACAACAGCAATGGAAAACGTCGCAGATAGAGGAAGAGGAAGGGTGAGAATGAGAGGAGGAGGAAGAATGAGAGGTAGGGGGAGAGCTGGTAGAGGAGTTCATGGCCAAAGACAACAACTTTCAAATGAAATCAGAGCAACCTGAGTTGATCAGGTCATCAACCATGGGCTGACAATGCCAGAGGCTGGACAGAGAGCAGCCCAACTTGAGCCGTTTTACTGTCGCCTCTGTCATCCGGACATTTAGACTGGAGCACAGGTATGCAACCAACATTTCTTTCACTCTTTGTAGTACACGCCATTTCATAGTGTATCAGTTGGGTGACACCTGTTTACTTCATGAATGGCTGATGTCATACACTTAGTGTACACGTTTCCTGTACCATTTACTCCACTGTGGGGGAAATATCTTCAGGCTGCAGTGCCCTATGTTTTAGTTTTTTCTAAAGGACTGAGAGACGCAGCCAGGGTGGAGGAAGGGGCCTAATGTTCACCGGGGTACAGGAAGCTGCCATCGTAAACTTGGTTTTGGAAAGTAATGAAATCAGATTAAGAGATATTCGAAGTCACATCATCCAAGACAACACCGTATTCAACAACATTCAACAGTCAGTTTGTCCACATTGGCTCACGTTCTCGAGCGAAACCAAATCAGTATGAAACCACTTTAAAAGGTGCCTTTTGAGAGAAACCCTCAAAGACACAAAGAGCTCAGAAGAGCATATGTGAGTACAACATTGACTACAGTACACTACATGCACCATGGTTTCCCAGTGTACTGGATAACACCGTGTTGACTGATTTTTGTTCTTTGTTTCTAGGGAGTTCTGGAAATGGATGCTCAGGAAATCCCGCATGAGTTCATCTTTGTAGATGAGGCTAGGTTCAACTTAGCAAAGACCAGAAGAAGGGGAAGGAACGTCATTGGCCACAGAGCCATTATAGATGTTCCTGGCCAACGTGGTGGGAACACCACAATGTGCGCTGCCATCTCCAATACGCATGGTGTCCTCCACCGTCATGCCAACCTTGGACCATACAACACAGCCCATTGTCTCACATTTCTGGACAGACTCCACAATATTCTCATACCACCAGAGTGTATGAATGATGCAGAGCATCGAAGGAACAGGTATGTTATAGTCTGGGACACGGTGAGTTTTCATCGTGCAGCCCCAGTCCAAACCTGGTTTGCTGACCACCCACCATTTGTCGTGCAATACCTCCCACCATACTCACCATTTTTGAACCCCATAGAAGAGTTCTTTTCAGCATGGCGGTGGAAGGTTTACGACCGGCAGCCCTTTGTGTGCATGCCTCTTTTGCAGGCTATGGAAGAGGCATGTGATGAAATTGATGTGGGTGCGATTCAGGGATGGATAAGGCACTCAAGGCGCTTCTTCCCTCGATGTCTGGCAAGGCAGGATATTGCCTGTGATGTGGACTCGGCGTTGTGGCCAGATCCAGCTATGCCGCAAGATGCTGCCTAATTACAGTATTTTTCTCGCCTCTTTTTTCATATATATTTTTTCTGTCATTTTCTTTTTCAGTTGACTGTTTTTTGTTAGCATATTTTTGTTCACTCCAATGTATCTGCTGTGCATATTTTGCATAGACTTTTTAGGTGAGAAATAAAAAATAAAGCAGCATGTGTGTGTATCTGAACAATCTGAGAATTTCAACGATTTGAACTATTTTACTTTTATGGCCAAGCTTACTAAAGAGGTTAGTGCTTTACATTTTGCCCAACTGTGTGTAGTTGGTGAGACTTCACACTGGTAATATGAATGAAGTGTGTGCTGTTTGGTGCAAAAGTTAGATTTTCATAATGGTATATGTAGTTTTGGTTGCAGTGCTTCATTTTGCAGCATATATGAGGTATTTTGCAGTTTGGGTGTGTGGTTGTGTTAAGTATTTTGATAAAACCAGGATAGTTTCCCAAATTGTGTTTAAGCAATTGTAAAAAACTGTAATAATTCCCTGATCATTGAGCAGAGGGAAAGTAACGTGTGTGTGTGTGTGTGTGTGTGTGTGTGTGTGTGTGTGTGTGTGTGTGTGTGTGTGTACCGATGGCGCAGATCTTGTTGTCTCGGACCCAGACTCCGGTGTGAGGAGACGTCGACGCCTCGAGGCCGAACCGGCTGCAGACGGAGAGGATGGTCTGCTCCAACTCACACACATACCAACGCACACTCTGAGGACACACACACACACACACACACACACACACACACACACACACACACACACACACACACACACACACACACACAATTTAAACTCCAGTAAACATTGATGACGTGATTCAGACGTCATTGGAGCACCTTCTTGAAGCTGCCCAAGTGCAGGATGGGATAGCAGACGAGCTGCCCCGGCCCGTGGAAGGTGATGAGCCCCCCCCGGTTGCTGCGCTGCACGTCGGCCCCCCGCTGGCGGAGGCCCTCCAGCAGGGGCCCGGGGTACGGGGCGTGCCGCAGGCCGGTGGTGTAGACGGGGGGGTGCTGGACCAGCAGCAGAGTGTGGGCCGGGCCGGACCGGTGCTGGCTAACCAGCTGCTGCTGCAGGACCTCTGTCTCCGGGAAGGACCTCAGGCCCAGACGCAGGACCTGGACCAGGGGCCGAGCCGGCATCACAGCTACTGCAACATATAATAACACACACACATTAAACCACACACACACACACACACACACACATTAAACCACACACACACACACACACACACACACACACATTATACCACACACACACACACACACACACACACATCAGATTATATAATAAAGTGTACTTTCAGGGTGGTATTAGTACTCTTACTGCAGGGTTTGAATGTATTGTGTTTTTTCTACAGCGTAGGGTTGCAGGGCTTTATACTTTACACCCTTTTACCGTTAATTTATCCTTACATTTATTTCATATTTATTTGTCAACTTTAACGGATTTTACTCATTCAAGAAAACCAAAAAGAATCATAAAATATAATACTTTCTGTAAAATACATGTTTTAAGAGGTCAACCTTTAGATCGTTTTACTCCTTAGAAACCCCATTAAAAAAAGATAAACTCATTATTTTATCCATTATTTACATGTCAAGAGTCCTGTTGAAAACCTCCTTTGTGTTTCTTCTATTGATAAAATAAAGATAAATAAATTAGCATATTGGAGATAGTTTGACCTCAAGGACACAAACTACAGCTCAGACTCTCTGAAGGAGTTCGCTTTCATTTCATCAAAGTTTCCTCACTGTTTAGATGTGAAATCTCTCGGGTTTCAGGTGTTGTTATTACCTGTTTAAAGTCCTTAAAGTCCCTGAAGTTCTTAAAGTCTCTGAAGCTGCTTCACTGCGCCGCCATTGTTGTTGTTATTCTTCTTCTTCAGTGGGGAAATCGGTCTGCTTCCGGTTTTCTGCCGCTTGCTGGAAACCTTTCAAAATAAAACCCATAGGAGTTCAATTAGGATGTTACTGAAAATAATACAGTGATTAATAATATTATTATTAATAATAATCATAATAATTCGAGGGTTATTAATAAAACATGAATCTTTTAATTATTATAAATACAATTTTAATTGCATTTTTCCGGGTTTTTTCAAATGTTTACGTTTGTTTGGAAGTCAAGGAGGAGGCGGGACTTTATCCCTGAAGCTGCTTCAGTGGCGATGATGCCAAAGCGGCCTCCCTCTGGAGAGCAGAAGTACCCGGATGTGCGCCCACAGAGCATGCGCAGTGGAGTTTCCCTGGAGCCTCCGTTAGTCAGATGAAGAGAGAAACATATGGATTCAGCTTTATTTTATTATTTTCTATATGTATATATCTGACGTAAATATTAATGTATATAAAATATAGGATGTTTATGAATGATATTGATTAAATAAATAAAAACTAACACTGCGAGGATCTGCTTCACCGCTCTTTCACTTCCGGGGGTTAGGGTATGTTGTCAGCGGAGAGACAGGCAACATGGCGACGGTCGGGAGGAACCGGTCCAGAGAGACTAGAGAGAGGAGGAGACACAGCCGGAGAGGTGAGGGTGTTCCCGGGTAAACATCAGCTCACAGCTCGCTGCATCATCACCGGGTCTTGGGCTCATAATGTGTTATTAGTTCTGTTTAATGCGGACAACCGGGGGAAACACAGCTAGTGTTCAGAGAGGGGAGAGGGTTTCCCGGGTAAACAGAGGAGGAGGAGTACTCACAGCTTTGAGTACAAGTACAAGTACTCAGATCTTTAAAAGTAGAAGTACTCAGAGCTTGTACTTGAATAAAAGTAGAAGTACTCAGAGCTTGTACTTGAATAAAAGTAGAAGTACTTAGTTCTTTGAAAAGTAGTAGTACTCAGACCTTGTACTTAAAGTAGAAGTACTAATATATACATGTTTGTATTGAACATGTTTGTATGGAACATGTTTGTATGGAACATGTTTGTATGGAACATGTTTGTATTGAACATGTTTAGAGCTGCAGGGTAAAGTCTGTTGAAGGACTTGCCCAGACATGTACAGCTGTAGGAGCCCATGTACTACATATTATACAAAGTACTACATGTTAATACACAGTACTAAATACATGAATCCAGAAAATGTAATGAGGAGACAACTTTATATTATATTATATTTAGTTTGTATAAATATCATGTTATTTTTAATTATTATATTACTTTTAATATATTTTTTAATATCTTACTGTAAATCTTCTATATTTTACCTTATGTTTTAAGTATTTGATATTGTGTATTTTATAGATTTTTTATATTTATATTTCTGGTGTTTATGTTTATATTTATTGTGTTTTTTTGCAGTATTAAAACATGTGTGTGTTTATCTTGTCCGATAATCGTAATAATGGAAACCCTGCATACGGTTGATATCAGATTCTTTATTGTTCTGTGTCTCCAGAGCTGTTCGTGTCTCCGGCTTTAATCCCAAAATGTAGTGAGGTCTCATCTGGAGCGAGCGGGAAACACAAGGTGAGTCCGCTTTACTGCGGTCAGTGAACGCACCCTATTCATTCTGCACTCAAAATCCAAACCAGGAATAAAACACTAATAATGATGCAGATGAGTTTATCAGAATCAGAAACCTTGACTCCACAGAGGACACTCACATTGTTACAGAAAGAGATACAGACACAAAATAAAACACTGTTAGATAAATGGCAGAACATTTCAAATTAAAAGGTATTCCAATCTTCAAGTAACTTTTGTCGTACATATTTCCATTTTACATATTGTACAAGTGTGTTGTTACACAGCAGTGGTGTCTTTGATTCAGTGATAACAGCAGGGACTCCAAATGTTCATGTGTGCACACTTATTTTGAAGGGGTTTTTCTGCCATGCTGTTAACATGACCATCAAGCTCTCAGCCTTCTGTCATATTTTGGATCCTTCTGTAAAAGGACTTCTGTTCTGCACATTGAAATAATATTAATATTTATTCTCAGGAGAAATTAAGTGATAATAATAAAGTAAATAAAGTGTTTGTGTTGCAGCTGTGTGAGGACAGAGAGGAGCTGAAGAGGAGGAACTGTGGACAGGAAGTGAGTCGCAAACATCTCATTGGTTTTAAATAGGAATGCACCGATACATCGATGACACATCAGCATCGGCCGATGTTAGCCCTATTTACCACCATCGGCACATCTGTAAAATAAGGTGACATCACCGATGGCAGGCGCCGATGTTTATGTTTTGCTACGTGACCGGGAGAAGTCGAGTTAGCGTCGTTGTTTTGAAATCTGACGGACCAAATTTGAAGTCAGGGCGTCGTTTTTCAGTGACTGTGGGTCTGCGTAACTTTAAAGTCATTCGGAGGGGGGGGGGGGGGGGGTTATTATGTAAACCATTACAGTTTACATAATAAACCATCGACATCGGTAAAATTGTTAATCTTAACATCG
The DNA here is from genome assembly GCF_036324505.1 of Eleginops maclovinus. Classification (NCBI taxonomy): domain Eukaryota; kingdom Metazoa; phylum Chordata; class Actinopteri; order Perciformes; family Eleginopidae; genus Eleginops; species Eleginops maclovinus. The sequence continues at coordinate 515,730 of NC_086366.1, forward strand.
GCATCGGCTGACATTTTTGCAATCAGTGCATCCCTAGTTTTAAACTAATGAATAAATAATCCGTATATGGCTTTAACGGATGTTTTTTAGCCACTAACAGCGTATTAATTTATTGATAAAACAAAGATCTAACAATATGAAAACAAATGTGTTTTTGGATATCGTAATTTGTAATTGTGTAAATGTCAAATTCAGAAAAATAATTCTAATAAAAACAATACATTTGGGAAAAATGAAATGATGTCACATTTTGAAAAATGTGAATTATCATATGAGAAAACGCCAGATTTGTAGAAAAGTCACATTCTGAACAAAGTGAAATAAAACAAAATACTATGAGAGAAAAAAGTCAAATAAAAAGAAAAGTAGACTTTTAATCCTATAATAACTATTATTTATTTTCAGGGAGTTCTGTCTGACTCGGAGAACGAGGAGCCGCTCAGCAGGAGGATCAGAACCATCTCGGCCTTCATCCGGAAAACCAAACACTCTGCCGCCTGCACAGGGTAAGACGTTATTATTATTATTGCTACTATTATTGTTACTATTATTGTTACTATTATTATTATTATTATTATTGTTATTATTATTATTATTATTATTATTATTATTACTATTATTATTATTATTACTATTATTATTATTATTATTATTACTATTATTATTATTATCATTATCATTATTATTATTATTATTATTACTATTATTATTACTATTATTATTATTATTATTATTATTACTATTATTATTATTATCATTATCATTATTATTATTATTATTATTATTATTATTATTATTATTATTATTATTATTATTACTATTATTATTATTATTATTGTTACTATTATTATTATTATTATTGTTATTATTATTATTATTATTATTATTACTATTATTATTATTATTATTGTTTTTATTATTATTATTACTATTATTATTATTATTACTATTATTATTATTATTACTATTATTATTATTATTATTATTATTATTATTATTACTATTATTATTATTATTATTATTATTATTACTATTATTACTATTATTATTATTATTACTATTATTATTATTATTATTGTTATTATTATTATTATTATTACTATTATTATTATTATTACTATTATTATTATTATTATTATTACTATTATTATTATTATTATTGTTACTATTATTATTATTATTATTATTATTATTATTATTATTACTATTATTATTATTATTACTATTATTATTATTATTATTGTTTTTATTATTATTATTATTATTATTATTGTTTTTATTATTATTATTGTTTTTATTATTATTATTATTGTTATTATTATTATTGCTACTATTATTGTTATTGTTACTGTTATTATTGTTATTGTTATTATTGTTATTGTTACTGTTATTATTATTATTATTGTTGTTATTATTATTATTATAATGTTAATATTATTTTGTTATTATTATTATTATTATTGTTATTGTTATTATTCTTTTTAATGTTAATATTATTTTGTTATTATTCTTTTTAATGTTAATATTATTTTGTTATTATTATTATTATTATTTTGTTATTATTCTTTTTAATGTTAATATTATTTTGTTATTATTATTGTTATTATTGTTATTGTTATTCTTTTTAATGTTAATATTATTTTGTTATGTTTTTGATCTTTTGTTTTATTCCTTACTATTAAATGGAATTATTTACTTTTATTATTATGACTCGGACCAGCTGACCTGCATTTCTTCTTCAGTGGTGGTCAGAGGAGTCAGAGCTGCAGTGACCCGCTGGAGGACCGAGCAGAGAGGCTAAAGGCCCCCCACCCCCCCCTCATGGACAGAGTACATTACCCAACATGTTCCTATTTTCATATATTGATATAATTTAGATAATAATAAAATAATATAATTTAATAATTATTATTATTATAATCTGATTTAATAATATAATAATAATCTGATTTAATAATAATCTGATTTAATAATATAATAATAATCTGATTTAATAATATAATAATAATCTGATTTAATAATATAATAATAATCTGATTTAATAATATAATAATAATCTGATTTAATAATAATATGATTTAATAATAATCTGATTTAATAATATAATAATAATCTGATTTAATAATAATCTGATTTAATAATAATCTGATTTAATAATAATCTGATTTAATAATCTGATTTAATAATAATCTGATTTAATAATAATATGATTTAATAATAATATGATTTAATAATATAATAATAATATGATATAATAATAATATGATTTAATAATATAATAATAATATGATTTAATAATAATCTGATTTAATAATAATCTGATTTAATAATAATATGATTTAATAATAATACCATTTAATAATATAATAATAATACCATTTAATAATAATATGATTTAATAATAATACCATTTAATAATATAATAATAATACCATTTAATAATAATATGATTTAATAATAATATGATTTAATAATAATATGATTTAATAATAATATGATTTAATAATAATATAATAATAATATGATTTAATGATTTAATAATAATAATGATATAATAATAATACCATTTAATAATAATATGATTTAATAATAATCTGATTTAATAATAATATCATTTAATAATGTATATTATAATGATACTGTAATACGATATGAACCCCCTTCTCTCAGGTGGGCCACAGCTTCACAGCAGGGATCCTCCTCTCGTCAGAGAACAGTCGCTGCTCTTCAGCCCCCCCCTCGGACCGCAGGTTGCCGTGGCGACCCTTCCTTCCTTCCTCTTCCCCCTTCGCCCCCCCGCGGCCGCCCCCTCCCGAGCGCTCCGTCAGCCCCGAGAGCAACGACAGCATCTCGGAGGAGCTGAACCACTTCAAGCCCATCGTGTGTTCGCCCTGCACCCCCCCCAAGCGGCTGCCGGACGGCCGCCTGCTGCAGCCCACCGTGGTGAAGTCCACCCCCAGGAACCTGAGCCGCCGCGGCCTGCAGAGGCCCACCAGCTACGAGGCCGGCCCCGCCGTGCTGCAGAAGTGGAGGCAGATTGAGCTGGACCGGCAGAACCTGAAGCTCTGCCGGCCGGGCGGAGCGGGGGCCGACCCGCCCAGCATCCGACTCTCTGACTCTCCGTCTCTGACTCTCCGTCTCTCTGACTCCGACTCTCTGACTCTCGCCGGGCGCTGCGGCGAGGCGGCCTGCCGGGCCAGGTGAGTCCCTCTATTTATCAGAGATGATAATCAGAACCCAGGAGTAACGGTCCAGAGCCCAGAACCATAGGAACCCTTAGCGACTAACTGAACCTGTTTCTATGATTAACAGCTCGGACCCCCCCGAGTCCTGCGGCAGGAAGCGGTCCTTCTCGGCGTACACCAAGAACTCCGGGATCCAGACCTGTAACCAGAGTCCGAGGAAGGAGTCCGACCGGTCGGCCTCGCAGCGGGGCTGCAAGCGCCAGCAGAAGACCCGGCACCTGGACTCGGACCCGGACAAGAGGAGGACCCGGGTCCAGCAGCAGGACCGGGCCTTGGCCCTCCGGCTGCAGAGACAGTTCGACCTGGAGACCAGCAGCCGGCCCGACGCCTACTTCCTGCGCTCCTGGAGGTCTAATCAGAACCGCAGGAGGCGGGGCCTGAGGAGGTCTCGGCGAATAAGCACCAAGCACTAGAGGAATATGCAAACAGACGATCAATTCACCAGCACATCACCAAAAACTGAACCTAGACTCAGAGGACCAGAGACCAGCTGGGGGCCAACATTCACTCTTTTATCTTCTCTAATCAAGATTTACTCTTTGGAGTTTTTTCAGATGTATTTAGAGATGTTATTTTATTCGCATGTTTTTTTACAAATATTTCAGACTTTTGTTTAAAAAAGTCTGATTTCTCTCCTGAACTTTAGTGTTGGAAACGCTGGGTGAGCTCATAACGTTACCGGATATTTGATTTGTCATGTTTAAGACTTTAAATAGCACTTTCTCAGCTCTGTAATTAAGCTATATATCCAATAATAATTCTTTAAATAATTAAATATCAAATATTTCTATCAAATCTTGAAAGACAGAGTTCTCCTGCAAACTGAACATATTATCCGGACATTTGTACACTTTTTGTGCCACTTTAATCCAACATTTTGGAGTGTTGTTCAGAAGGTAACATTTATTCTAGAAAGGTAGAATAAAATTCACAACATATTCTACCTTAAAATATTGCATTAAATAAATCAGATTTAATTAAAAAACATTAATGTTTGTATTTATATCCAGGATTTAATTTCTTAGTGTGCTGACGTTATGATTTATATTCAAAGCTTTGTTGAGATCAGTGATCCTTAACCTGATTATATTATATTATATAACTGAGGGGCAGAACGTCTTCCAGTCTGTGTATGGATTCTCCGGGTGGACGCTGAGGCTCGTGGGAACTGAAGTCTTTCTTTTTCTAACAGCAGGAGGGAGAAAGGCGTGTGAAAGACGAGGTTGTGACACCTGTGAACCCAGCTGATCAAATTGAATCACAATAAAGAAATATAAATAAAACCTGTTGGTGTGTCGAGTCTGAGGTTAAAGAGGCCCTCGGAGATGTGACATCACTGTTCCTGAACACAGTGATGTCATTGTTCCTGAACAGTGATGTCACTTTTCCTGAACAGTGATGTCACTGTTCCTGAACAGTGATGTCACTGTTCCTGAACAGTGACATCACTGTTCCTGAACACAGTGATGTCACTTTTCCTGAACAGTGATGTCACTTTTCCTGAACAGTGATGTCATCTCTTTGGGTGATGTTCCCATTCATTGTAACAAAAAAGAAAGTTATTAACAAAACAGAAATGCACCATGTAGTTGATTTGGATTGAAGCAAAAATCACTGGCTTTCTCTCTGGCTGTCGTTCGGTAAGAACTGTGTGTTCCCCACCACCATTCCACTCAAAACTAATCATCCCCTCATTTGAGGCAGCTGCTGTGTGGTAACCAATCAAACAGAAACAGAAAACTACTACGCCCTTGTGGTCAAAATAAAGTACTTGCACAAAACAGTAACTAAAGAATGGCTCCTACACACCGGCCCCATAATTGTGTTGGTGTGCACTTACAATTACATGATTACATACATTTCAAAAAGGAGCCAAAAAGGTGTATGTGCAAATCTTCTTTCGGCATTGGTCAGGAGTCCATGTTCATATTTCAGTATTTTAATAACAGTCCTTAACTACATGTCTCCAATAACATGCAGAGCTTTGTGACAGGTCTCTCCAGAAAGCCTTTCTTGGTCTTAAGCTGAACTGACCGTACAACACCTCTCTTGTCTGGAAAGGTTTTGGTCACTTTGCCCATCAGCCATGAACTTCGTGGAGCAGAGGGATCCATGATAATAACAATGTCATTAACAGAGAACTTCCTTCGTAGCTTTGTCCATTTTTGCCTCTCCTGGAGCAGTGGAAGGTACTCCCTTACCCACCGCTTCCAAAATAAATCTGACAGGTACTGCACCTGTCTCCATCTTCGCTTGATGTACAAGTCATTCTCATCAAAAAGTCCAGGAGGCAGAAGTGGTTCGGCCTTCAACAGCAGAATGTGATTTGGTGTAAGTGTTTCCAGGTCATTAGGGTCATCAGACAGTTTAGTGATTGGTCGACTGATGAGAATGGCTTCAACCTCACAGAGAACAGTACACAAACTCTCATCATCCACGGTTTGCTGTTTGAGGATGGAGTACAACACTTTTCTTATGAGGCGTATGATCCGCTCCCATGCTCCACCATAATGAGATCCAGCAGGGGGTTAATGTCCATTCTATTCCTCTTCTTGCTAAAGCACTTACTATTTTGCTGTGATCCAGGTTTTTGAGAGCTACCCTCAGCTCTCTTTCTGCTCCGACAAAGTTTGTGTCATTGTCTGACCTGAGGTTGGAGACTTGTCCACGACACATAAACCGTCGAATGGCATTTATGCATGAATCTGTAGTAAGTGAGTGGGCTACTTCAAGATGTACTGCTCGACTAGTCATGCATGTGAAGACCACTCCGTATCTTTGGACCAGGCTGCGACCTCTCTTGATTGCGATCAAAAATAATATCCACCCCTACATTAGTAAATGGTGGCAAGTCTGGCAAGATTCTTTCAACTGGAAGGTCAGACATTTTCTGTTCTCCAACTCTCCCCTGATGACGACGACAGATAACACAGTCAGCAACACAGGGAGCCATTTTTCTGCAGGCAGAGTTTGCATTTGTAATCCAGAGCAGAGCAGATATCATGTGATTACCAGCATGACCCACTTGTTTGTGAATGTGTTGTAAAATAAAGTTAGATATGAGTTGATCCTTAGATAGAATTATAGGATGTTTCATTGATTCAGGCATGGATGCCTTCCTCAGGCGGCCTCCTACTCTCAACAGCCCATCTTGGAGTACGGGATCCAACCTGTAGATGTCCCTGTTGTTTTTTCCATAATTTGGAGAAACCTCATATCCTCCCTTGACATTAAAGTGTCATCCCATGTCCTCTCATTGAAGTCTTGATTGTACTGTGCGATCAACAGCTGTTCCACTTTATCAATGGAGATCCTATTGACGGTGACAGTAGGGCAGCCATTCTTCCCTGCGTCACTTCCACTTCCTCTAAGTGGGCCGTTCACCACCCATCCCAGTAGGGTTCGAACAGCATAGGGTCCATCGTTACAGCTGTTAATGATTTCCCAAGGTTCCAAAAGCTTTGGGGCATTTGTGCCAATCAGCAAATCCGCTCCAACATCAAGCTTGGGAATTTTAACCTTTGGCAGATAAGGCCATTTTCTGAGATCCTTTTCTGTTACAATATTGTCTCTTGTAACCGGCATGGTTTGCTGAGTGTAAACCTCAGGTAGTCTAGAAAACTGTTGTCATCATAACCAGCTATTTCCAGTCCAGTCAGAACATGCGTCTTTACAGTATGTGCTTGTCCCATAGTTCGCAGGAAGATGTGTGTTTGGATGCTGTCCACGTTTAGCTGTCTCATCAGGCGTTCTGTACAAAAGGTGGCCGAGCTTCCTGGATCAAGGAAAGCGTAAGTTGTCAAAGTTTTATTTCCATTCTTAGCCTTTACTTGAACAGGTACAATTGAGAGAACACATTCTTGTTTAGCGGCCTCAGTACGAGCACAGGTCTGCTGAGGGACAACAGTGTCAGATGTTCTGAACTTAGCTGCAATGTGAAGCTTTGTGGGATGCTTGGAGTTACATACATTGCAGGTTAAACGATTTTTGCAGCTCTTGCTGACATGACCTTGTTTTAGACAACCAAAACACACACCACTCTGCCTTAAAAGATCAAGTTTCTCACGATGCATCTTGCTCTTAAAATGTACACAATCTTCTATTGTGTGATCCTTTTTACATATGCAACATGATGTAGTCTTGCTTTTTGATATGAAAAAGGCATGGGAGATCGGTGTTTCTGTAGACTTGACATCTGCTGAAGTGCTGACGGCTGCCACGGTTGCAAGATTTGTATTTCTGGTTGAAAATCTTGTGAGTACTTTTCCTTTAGATGTAGCAGTCTGCATGGTCTTGTGTGTTACCAAAAACAGGATCGGAGAGAATTTTGACCTGATGTTCTAGAAAATTGACTAAATCGGAGAACAAAACTCTGCTTCCACGTCTCTCCTGTGGGTCACAAGCAGCTGCTCTCCATCGTTCTCTTAATTTGTATGGAAGTTTCATCACAAGCTGTTTCAGGTTTGACGGTACATTCATCTCTGTCATGTACTGTAGACTTTCCATCATATTACAGCATCCTCTCAAAAACAACAAATAGGTTTGAAGAGAGCCAACCTCCTCTGCCTTTATTGATGGCCAACTCAAGGCTTTTTCCATGTAAGCTGCTCCAATCTTCATTTCATTGCCAAAGTGTTCCTTTAATAAATACTTGGCTCTGTCATAGCCTTGATCATTTGGCATGTGATAGCAGCTTCTGACCTGTTCTCTTGGCTGCCCCCTGGTGTATTACTCTAGGTAGTATAAGCAGTCCTGGAGATTAGTGACTTTTCCTTCAACCCCCTGTTCAAATGCCATGATAAAAGATCCATACTGTAGAGGGTCACCATCAAATATTGGTATTGCTCTAGGTGGAAGAGATGCTGAGTGCTGCTGTTGAACTAACTGAGCAGTGATTTCTGTCTGTCGCTGCATAATGTTGCCAATGTTCTGAATTCCATTTGTGTTCATTTGTGGAGTGGTACAAACATAGCTTGACCTGGGGTCTTGTAGGGAATTAAAGACAGTTGTACTGCCTCCCAGTGGCCTTTGAACGAATTGCATTGGTTGTACTGAAGTGAGACTTTCTGTTAGTTGTGTTTGTGCATATTTCCTTTCCTTAGGACGTGCATCACGCAGGTGTGAGGGTTGTTGTTGTAATGGTGGCGCTGGCTTTGGACTTTGTGATTTTGTAGCTTTATTGAAATATGAGTTCATTCCATCAGATGGTGCAGAGCCACTTCCCACCACACTGCTTTCCAGTATGGCTATTTTAGCAGTAGCAGCAGCTAATTGGGTTTCCATTTCCAGTTGTTCCTTTTGTCTCTTCACTCTTTCCTGCTCAGCGTGCAGTTTTTCCTTTTGAGCTGACAGTGCATGTTTCTTGTCCAGAGCAGCCATGCGTTGAATTAGTGCTGCGTTTTCAGCCTTTGCTCGTAGGCATGCAGAACTTGTGATGAGAGTTTTAGACTTAGATGAGGCCTTAGTTTTTCCAGGTGAAGAGACATGTGAAATACTGTCATTGGGTTGAATCTCATCCTCTTTTTCAGACTCTTTTTCACAACCCTTTTGAGCATCCTTCATCCATTTATTTACATCATTCAAGAAATTCATATAAGCTTTAATTTTCTGTTCAAACCATGTCCATTGCCTTTTGTACTCTTCCTCGGGCAGTGCTATTTCCAACAATGTATTATGAGTTTCAGCAGCAGCATCCCACAGCTTATTAAACTCATTTAAAAGGTTCTCAACACTGCACAAGGTATCCGTTGTTATTTTGACAGATAACAGATCATTGATTTGCAGCTTGATTTTGGATGCTTGATTTAAGCTCAACTTCCGGTTCTTTTGTAGATTTTCAATTAGAAGTGTAACACCTTCTCTCTCTTTTTTCAACTTCACTTTTTGCAGCACACTCCTCAGGAATAACATTTTCAACATCAGCGTTGTCTTCCATTTCCAAACTGTCAATATGTCAACATGTGACATCAGCAGCAGAACAATATCAGTCATTCACAGGTGGCAATTAGTTCCTCCAGTTTCCAATTAACATTTCATTTCCTTTACTTTTTCCATCCCATCAACATCCATGACATCCAGTTCCAAAATCCAAGACATCAACACAGTCCAGTTTCCTTAAATCACTCAAACAGGCTCAGTTTGTATTATCTGCTGTGTCTCATTTACCTTCCTCATCTGCAGCTCTGTCTGGTGAAGAGAGGGGTTTTTGCAAGATCCATGGCTCGCTGATCCAAGCAGCAGCCTCCTTCCAATAATGCCTTTTTCCTCCATACAGGGCAACAGTTCTTACTTGTGTGGTGACTATCCCAAAAAGCTCACTTGATTAGTCACCTGATGGTGGTTCGAGGAGTGTCTTAATTCGATTCCAGAAAGAATAAAATTGTGCAAAAATGATCTGACTTTATCCAATGCTCAGAGTTGTATATTTAGTTAGACCATGTGTAACTTGCTGGTAATACAACAAACAATTGTCTTAATGCAAGTAATGAGCTGGAGAGGTTTAAGTTAAGGTGTAGTGTCACCCACGCTCAGATTCTCCTGCAGAGGAACATTTAAACCTGACTATGATATAATAACCGGCTTCAAGCACTCCCAGAGCGTGTTGCTAAACCAGACAGACCCCCGCACTGGGCAGACTGGAACCATGTCATGCAGTTACATATTCAATATATAAAAACTGAACTGAGTTTATGAGGACTCACCGCTCTGCCCAGTCTCTGATCAGGAGAGAGGAACAGCTCCCTGTCAGCACCTTATACACACACACACACACACACACACACACACACACACACACACACACACACACACACACACACACACACACACACACTCACAGACTTTATGGCGCTGATAGGTGGGCGCATGTTGTGGTTTTTATTCCTCAAAGGCTCAGATGTGTTGAGGTGTTCAGACCGAGTGGGGAGGGGTCTTCAGGTTCTGCTTCTTTCTGAACATTAAACACACGTCGGCCAACTCACAGGAAGTGGTCAGAGATATACTCACTGTCTATCAGAACACACTGCTTTTAAAACCTGTATATAAATAAACAGGCCTGAGGTTTTTCCTGCTCTCCCTCCTCCCCATCAGTCCAGACCTTCCCCCTCTAGTGTGATGGGAGACCCGTGGTTTTAAGTAAAGTGGGTTAAATACACTACAGGTTAATCACCTGTAGTGTATACCTGCAGTAACCCAGTCTCAGTGATACCAGGGAAGCTGAAAGAGCTGCAGCTCCAAGGTCTCTCTAATCATATAACCTCTCTTATCAGACACGCCTCCTCTGATACCTCCTCTGTCTGTAAGACAGTAAAACCAGTTTAAACAGAGGTTAACTTCACTGGTTACCAGCACCACATATTCATGATCTCATTCAGGAAGGGAAATGTGCATTAAAGATATACTGTCCTTTCAGGACCGACTTCTCCTAAAGGTATAAACACAGCTCAGAGTCAGCTGTGTTGGTGACTTCCTGTAGTCCCTGCTCTTATCAGTCTCATCCCGTCTGAGAGCTGTTTATCCCTCCTCTGACTCCCTGGAAGCATGGGGACTACAGGAAGTCACCAACACAGCTGACTCTCTGAGCTGTGTTATCTATACTGGCACTGAAACATGAGGGGGAAACAGCTCCAGGTTCAAAGGGCTTTATTTGAACAGAGGTTTAATAACATATAAAACATCTGGGCTGCTGACAGGAAGAGACTGAACAGACTGATAAGGAAGGACAGCTCTGTCCTGGGGAGTCCTCTGGACCCTGTGGAGGTGGTGGGAGACAGGAGAATGGCAGCCAAGCTGTCCTCCCTGCTGGACAATGTGTCCCCCCCCCCCCTCTGTCTGCAGGACCCCCTGTCTGCACTGTGCAGCTCCTTCAGCGACAGGCTGCTGCACCTGCGGTGTCTCAGGGAGAGATACCGCAGGTCCTTCCTTCCTGCAGCGGTCAGACTCTATAACCAGACTCTATAACCAGCTCCCGGTAGACCCCCCCCCCCCCACACACACACACACACATATAACAGCACACTATAACAGCACACTATAACAGGACACTATAACCCCCCCTGCTGTTATACTGAGAACGGTTTCAGGATCTGTATTTTCTCAATGTATACATTTTCTTTTTCTTGAATTTGTTACTCGCTGTCTTTGCCTCTGTCCCCTCTGTGGGACCAGTACAGGTTTCTGATTCTGATTTAGGGAAGTGCCTTTCAGTCATGACGTCGCACACTCCAGCGGTAGGGGGGGCACCCTCAGCTCTGGTTTGTAGTCCGCCATTAAACTGAAGAAGAAGAGAAAGAATGAGTGACGTCAGACACGCGCGACAGAGTCCACAGAATAACACACGTGTGTTTTGGCTCGCGCAGAAACCCAGTGCTAGTCCCAGTTGGCTTCACTCAGAAACCCAGTCCCAGGCCCAGTTGGCTTCACTCAGGAACCCGGTCCCAGGCCCAGTTTGCTTCACTCAGGAACCCGGTCCTAGGCCCAGTTGGCTTCACTCAGGAACCCGGGCCCAGGTCTCTTACTCGGGTTGTGATGGCGGACACGAGCCGCCTGTGCACCGTGTTCCTCGGCTCGGAGACCGGCATCCTGAAGGGGGTCAGTCTGTCCCGGAAGCAGGCCTTTAACTTCTGCAACACTCAGCACCTGAGCCGGGATCAGGAGGTTCGGGTCCTGTGCTGGGGGGACTCGACAGAGAGCGAGCTGCTGTTGGGCTCCAGGGACGGGACCGTGAAGACCTTCAGCACCGAGAAGGGTTCCTTCACAGAGACCCGGAGCTGCGGAGACCCGCAAGGCGGCTGCTTCACCGGGCTGGCCATCACAGCGGGGGGGCTGGTCACCTGCGTGGAGACCGGGACCCTCAGGGTAATGTTGCTGCTGCTGTTGTGAGGGATGAGGACCTGTGTCAGAAGCGTCTTTACGAGGCTGAAGTTAGCATCCGATTCAGAGCTTCCGATTCCGATTCTGAGCTTCAGATTCTGAGCTTCAGATTCTGAGCTTCAGATTCAGAGCTTCCGATTCCGATTCAGAGCTTCAGATTCTGAGATTCCGATTCAGAGCTTCAGATTCCGATTCTTTCTTTTACAAAAGGAAAGCAGTGAAATCTCCCTTTTTAGTATTTTCACAAATAGAATAAAGCTTTCACAAATCCTAACCCGTGTTATAAACAATGTTGAGCCTCTCTGGGATAATCTAGTCCAAATCAATCGGCTATGCAGTGATTTAAGAGGTTCACAGAAGGAGGATTGGTCGCTCAGCGCTGTGAATTAAATATCCCTTAACTTACCCCTTAACTGCAGAATTGGAAGCTCAGAATCGGAATCTCAGAATCGGAATCTCAGAATCTGAAGCTCTGAATCAGAAGCTCTGAATCGGACGCTAACTTCAGCGTTGTGGCGTCTTTACGCTGGGAACGCTGGGACAACACCAGTTAGGTGTTGCAGTGGTGTTCACTTTATTTATCCCAAACTGGGAAATAACTTGTGAGATGATTCAGACTTACAAATAAATATAAATGATGCAGTGAGTCCTCAGAGAACAAATATTTCTGGTTCTGGAGGAGACCATTTGACCCTGAGTCCAGACCCTGAGTTCCCCCCCCCCCCCCCCTAATGTGTGCTGGTCCTGCAGGTGTGGCGGGAGGGCAGCAGCGAGCCGGCGGCGGAGCTGGACGCCGGGAAGAGTGTGTGCCGGATGCGTCAGAGCGCAGCGCAGCGGAACAAGGTCGCCACGGGGGGAAAGGAGAACGGGCTAAAGATCTGGGACCTGGAGCAGCCCCAGAGCCCCCCCCTGTTCTCTGCCAAGAACCTGCGGGACAACTGGCTGGACCTCCGGAGGCCGCAGTGGGTCCGGGACCTGGCCTTCATCCCCGACTCGGAGAAGGTGGTCACCTGCACGGGTTACCATCAGGTGGGTTCCTGCTGGGGGGCTATGATTAGAGAGACCCTGAACAGAATATAATATATCATTCTGCTCATTGTAGTAAAAGATGACATGTGAATAACATGGTTTACCCCCCCTCCCCCCCAGGTCCACGTGTTCGACCCCTCCTCCCCCCAGCGCCGGCCCGTCCTGGAGATGGAGTTCGGGGAGCACCCGCTCACCGCCCTGGCGCTACCGGCCAGCGGCAACACGGTGGTTGTGGGGAACACGCAGGGCCAGGTGGCGATGCTGGACCTGAGGAAAGGCCTGGTCTGCGGCGTCCTGAAGGGGCTGGCGGGGGGGGTGCGGGCGCTGCAGTGCCACCCCTCCCTCCCCATCGTGGCGTCCTGCGGCCTCGACCGCTTCTTGCGCATCCACAGCCTGGAGGACCGCACGCTGCAGCACAAGGTCTACCTGAAGTCCCGCCTCAACTGCCTGCTGCTCGCCAGCCGGGAGGACGGGGGCGGGGCTGCGGCGGCAGGGGGGGAGGTGAAGAAGGAGGAAGAGCGGGGAGAGGACGACGAGGTCTGGGAGGCCATGGAGAGGGTGGAGGAGCAGCCAAAGAGGAAAACTACAACAGAAGAGGAAGAGGAGGGTGTGCAAAAGAAGAGCAAGAAGAAGAGGAAGAAGGGACAAGACTGAGGGGCGTTTGAGGCCCGGTCACAGTGTGGGACATTTGAATGCTGTGAGGCTGAAAAACTCAGAGACGTCGCTACAAATGTGTTTTGTAATATTTTGTCTTTATTAAAAACAGTATGTACCCGTTAAGCTCTTCCGCTCTTCTTCTAGAGAAACAGAACACTGGCTCTCTACTAAACGTTGTTATTCTCTAGCTATTTCTGCTGAAATTGAGGTAAATTAGCTGTAAAATGCAGTATAACTATATATCTATATATATACAGCATAAAAATATACAATAAAAAGCCTGTTCTGATCGTTTGTGTTTTATACGCTTCATTTCTTTCATTTAATCAAAATGAACGTATTCATTCAACAAGCTTATAATTTTACTGAATGTATAACTATAGTAACAGATATTTAATGAGGTAGAAATGTATAGAATATAGAATTATAGAAATTGAGTGAAGTGCTGTTGGTTTATTGTTTTATAATTAACAACTTAATAGAATATATATTGGGGATAAAGTGCTGATGAATAAATGAAACCCCTGGATCTGTATGTGACTGTGGAATAGAGTGGAAGTTTATAATCACTTGACGGGGGCTGTGAGAGTTTTAAGACGGGGTCTGAAGATCCAGAGTTGGGTCCTGGACGACGGACTTTACGATGTCTGACAGCAGACGGTTTCTCATCAGAGGTCCAGGAACAGGATGTCTGAACCCTCTCAGCTGCTCCTGGGTGTACAGGAGTGTATGTATGTTTATAAACACATTTTAATAGAGCATTTCGATCTCTCTTTCATCACACACACAGAGGAATTGGCAATAAAGTTGACTTGACATCTTATTGAGAACAAAGCCTACCATGGCACCCTTTGGACATATGTAATTCGTTATTGTTTTTTATTTGTATTTCATTTGATTTACCTCATTTATATGCAATATCCTAGTCATGCTGCTGTTAGATTCAAGATTTAAAGATCTAATCTCATATCATATAAATTGGGATCAATAAATGATCTACTCGTATCTTACTTTGAAAAACCCCGCTTCTACGTCATTTTTATAGGACCGCCTGTTTGCGCATGCGCATATCTCATTAGCAACACCATTTTGGCTCTCAGTTAGCTTTTAGTTTCTAAAACACGTATAATTTCTCCCACTTTTGTATTAAAGTTAAAACAAACACAGAGCCGTCAGCTGTTTGGAATCCGGAACTGAACCTTTGTTCTTCAGGGAAATGGACGGAGAAGAGGAAGACTTTGTTTCCGGGAGAAACTCGGGTAAAAATAAACTGTTGTTCTGCTTTGTTTCACAACATGCTAACATGCTAACTATGCTACAGCCACTCATTGCAGTTGGTCGTAAATGAAGCTAACTGTGATAACAAGCTAACTATGCTACATCCACTCATTGTTGGGGGTCGTGGATGAAGCTAACAAGCTAACTGTGCTACATGTGTCCATTGCAGTGGGTCGTAGACGAAACTAACAATCTGACTACGCTAACTATGCTACACCCATCCTGGGTCGTAGATGAAGCTAACTATGCTAACAAGCTAAATGTATCCATTGCAGGTGAAGCTTCAGAATTCCTTTATTTGTCCCACAAGGTTAACGTTGTTACAGCAAAGTAAAGATAGAGACGAAGAAAGTAGAACACTATTATAGCCATGTACCTAGTGTTTAAAATACATACACATTACAATAGTACAGAAGTAGCAGCCAGTAGTGACAGTAACTCCAGGAGCTCAGCAGGAAACCCAGGAGGCTGTTTGGCTCTTCATGTTGTGCCTTAAAGGTGATGGATAATGCTGTCGGTATCTCATCATGGTTGCAAAACAAGGGGACTTGAACCAGTCAGCTTACTGTCGGTCAGCACTGTGCAGGTCTCAGGGGTATAATATATAACTCAGCAGATTTAGTCTTGCATTGAAAGGCCATGAAGTAGATCTAATGTAATACATGTGTGTCCTTTTTGGAGAGAACATAAGCACTAACAATTCGTATTCTTCATTTCCCCTCTCTGGGACGAGTACAGGTATTCTGAACCCTTGTGTAGTTTGATAGGTGTGCAAAGAAAACAATATTTAGTTTCAGCTAATAGTAGAATATATCCTATATTACCAACATATATTGTCCTATATTATTACACATACATTGCCTGACATGTCTCTGGCCTCTCGTCATCTCAGACTGTTGCATGTTTACGTTTTTAAAGTCCTTTCACAGCTATTCCACCACAAAAAATGGTTTTATTTCCGGCTTCCAGAAGCTCAGTGTGTCACTGACCTGCTGTGTGTTTTTGCTGTGCAGATGATGGAGGCGGCACTCCGGTTCAGGATGAACACCCAGCGTCAGATGGCGAGGAGGCGAGGAGCACCGGACACCAGTCTGAGGTCAGAGCTGCTCCTCACACTACTCTGCCTGTTCATACTGACATACTGGATCGCTTCTGTGGCTCCTTTAGCCACATAACGGCTGTCCGTTATCAATGACTCGTTATCAGTAACTTTATTAATGACTCTTTATCAATGACTCTTTATTGATGACTCGTTATTAATGACTCTTTATCAATAACTCTATATCAATAACTCTATCAATGACTCTTTATCAATAACTCTATATCAATAACTCTATCAATGACTCTTTATCAATAACTCTTTATCAATAACTCTTTATCAATAACTCTTTATCAATAACTCTTTATCAATAACTCTTTATCAATGACTCTTTATCAGTGACTCTTTATCAATGACTCTTTATCAATAACTCTATCAATGACTCTTTATCAATAACTCTTTATCAATAACTCTTTATCAATAACTCTATCAATGACTCTTTATCAATAACTCTTTATCAATGACTCTTTATCAATAACTCTTTATCAATAACTCTTTATCAATAACTCTTTATCAATGACTCTTTATCAATGACTCTTTATCAGTGACTCTTTATCAATGACTCTTTATCAGTGACTCTTTATCAATGACTCTTTATCAATAACTCTTTATCAATGACTCTTTATCAATAACTCTTTATCAATAACTCTTTATCAATAACTCTTTATCAGTAACTCTTTATCAGTGACTCTTTATCAATGACTCTTTATTAATGACTCTTTATCAATAACTCTTTATCAATAACTCTTTATCAATAACTCTTTATCAGTGACTCTTTATCAATGACTCTTTATCAATGACTCTTTATTAATGACTCTTTATCAGTGACTCTTTATCAGTGACTCTTTATCAATGACTCTTTATTAATGACTCTTTATCAATAACCCTTTATCAATGACTCTTTATCAATAACTCTTTATCAATAACCCTTTATCAGTGACTCTTTATTAATGACTCGTTATCAGTGACTCTTTATCAATGACTCTTTATCAATGACTCTTTATTAATGACTCTTTATCAATGACTTTATCAATAACCCTTTATCAATGACTCTTTATTAATGACTCTTTATCAGTGACTCTTTATCAATGACTCTTTATCAATAACCCTTTATCAGTGACTCTTTATCAATGACTCTTTATCAATAACCCTTTATCAGTGACTCTTTATTAATGACTCGTTATCAGTGACTCTTTATCAAGGACTCTTTATTAATGACTCTTTATCAATGACTCTTTATCAATAACCCTTTATCAGTGACTCTTTATCAGTGACTCTTTATTAATGACTCTTTATCAGTGACTCTTTATCAATGACTCTTTATTAATGACTCTTTATCAATGACTCTTTATCAATGACTCTTTATCAATAACCCTTTATCAGTGACTCTTTATCAATGACTCTTTATCAGTGACTCTTTATTAATGACTCTTTATCAATGACTCTTTATCAATGACTCTTTATCAATGACTCTTTATCAATGACTCTTTATCAATGACTCTTTATCAATGACTCTTTATCAATGACTCTTTATCATGACTCGTTATCAATGACTCTTTATCAATGACTCTTTATCAGTGACTCTTTATTAATGACTCTTTATCAATGACTCTTTATTAATGACTCTTTATCAATGACTCTTTATTAATGACTCTTTATCAATGGCTCTTTATCAATGACTCTTTATTAATGACTCGTTATCAATGACTCTTTATCAATGACTCTTTATTAATGACTCTTTATCAATGACTCTTTATTAATGACTCTTTATCAATGACTCGTTATCAATGACTCGTTATCAATGACTCTTTATCAATGACTCGTTATCAATGACTCGTTATCAATGACTCTTTATCAATGACTCTTTATCAATGACTCTTTATTAATGACTCTTTATCAATGACTCTTTATTAATGACTCTTTATCAATGACTCTTTATTAATGACTCTTTATCAATGACTCGTTATCAATGACTCTTTATTAATGACTCGTTATCAGTAACTTTATTACTTACTCATTATCAATGATGAACAGCAGTCGGTTCAGAGTCCTCCTCTCCACCACAGCCTTTAAAGGGTCCAGTTTGATTGACCGGCTCAGATGCTGCCCCCCCCCCCAGCAGACGGCAGCAAAGAAGAGTGCACTAGCAACAACAGTGACTGTGACTTTGACCCAGGACTTTGTCTCGACAGGACAATGGCAGCCACTATGGAGACCCCCCCCAGGCCATGGAGGTCGGCGGCTCCGACGACGAAGAGGAGCAGCGAGGAGGCGGCAGTGACTCGGAGGCTCGCCCTCGACCCGCCGCCAGCGATGACGACGAAGAATCTCCTCCGGTGAAACGCGGGATGAGCGGCTCAGAGGACGAGTCGCCCGTCAAGCAAAAATCAGATAATGAGGAGGGGGGGGCGTCACCTCCCTCCAAACGCAGGGGGAGCAGCTCAGACACGGAGGAGGAGGGGAGGAAAGAGGAGAGGCGTAAAGCAGACAGCGACTCGGAGAACGAGAAACACAACAGTGACTCTGAAACAGAAACGCCTGCGAAACGCAAGGCAGCAAAGATAGACTCTGAGGAAGAGGAGGAGGGGGGGGAGAAACAGCAGGAGGAAGAAGGGGGAGGAGGAGGGAAGTGGAAGGCTGTGATGCATTCTGATAGTGAGGAGGAAGAGGGGCAGGGCAAAAAGAAGAAGGCTGCAGCAGGAAGTGATGGAGAGCAGCAGAAAGACGAGAGTGAAGACGAGAAGCCGGGTAACACACGCTGCAGATATGTATTATTCAACCCGTATCAAACTGTATCCATCCAGTGTTCAGACACAGAGTGCTTCACAAATACTGAGACACTTAAAATATATATAAATCCCCTTCCCAGGTAATAGACACACATTAAGCAAGAACAGTTTATACCAACGCAGGACCGAATGAAAACAAATATTACGAAAGGAATAAAAAATGAGAATAAATTCAGTTCCATAAAAAAAGACAGAATAAGAATGACAGATTAAAAGCAGCTCTGGAAATGTGCGTTAAAGATCTACATGTTATTATTGCATACAGTTTTTGTTGCTGCTAATAAAGAACAGGATTTAATTAATAATAATGATCAACATTTCCCCCAAAATGTTAATAAAAAACAATAAGAGACGAAAGTGTTTTCAGGTTTAGACTTTTAATGATATTTAATTCTTAAATATTTATTATATTTTCTGCTGATTACTTCTGATTACTTCCC
The DNA here is from genome assembly GCF_036324505.1 of Eleginops maclovinus. Taxonomy (NCBI): domain Eukaryota; kingdom Metazoa; phylum Chordata; class Actinopteri; order Perciformes; family Eleginopidae; genus Eleginops; species Eleginops maclovinus. Next base: position 535,138 of record NC_086366.1, read on the forward strand.
TCTAGTCGTTATCTCCTCGGCACACATGTTGAAATCTCCCTGAAGGATTTATTAACTTGTCTCTGTTTGTGGTGCAGTGAAGAGGAAGAAGGCCGTCCTGTCAGACAGCGAAGATGAAGACAAGACGAACAAACCAGGTGAGAGGAAGATCACGCTCGTCTTGTGTTTGGGAAGCAGCTCCTTTCCGTCAGAAAAAAGTCCGATTAAGGACTCATGAAGAAGGAGTTAGAATAATGAGAGAATAGAGGGACGTTTTTAAAAGTGATCATTTAGAAAAAAAGTCAGATTTTTTTTATTGTAAAAAAACAGGTTTGAATTTTTAGGGAAAATATTTTAAAAATGACTGTTTTGGATAAAAAGTCAGATTTTGTTCGGGGAATTTTTCAGGAAAAAGCAGTAATTTAGAAAAACTAATTGGACATTCTTAAAAGTCAACATTTTAAAAAAAAAGTCAGAAGTCCAATTTTTTTTGGGGGGGGAATAGTTGGAAATTCAAAACAGTTTAAAAAGAAAATCAAAAGAAAACGGATTTTGAGACGAGGTATGAAGAAGGAGGTGGAATGGTAAGGTCAGAGGTTGTTCTAGTTTAGAGATGTTTCAGAATGGAGATAAAGAGGACAGTATTTCAATCGTATTTTAAAGAACACCAGAAACAAAATGTTCTAGAACAGTGTAGTTTACAAAATACAAGTTTTGCATAATTTTATTTTGAAGAAAAGATATTTATAAAAGAAGAAGAGGATCAGGAAGTCCTCACCTCCCTCTGCTCCTCCTGACAGTGAAGAAGAGTCGGGCGATGTCTGAGGAGGAGAACTCGGACAGCGACGGACATGACGACACTTTAGCCAAACTGAGGGAGCTGGGCTCCGACAGCAGCGACGAAGAGGAGCAGGGGACAAAGGCCACCGAGGGCAAGAAGGACGAGAAGGCGCTGTTCGGGAGCGACAGCGAATCAGGAGAGGGGGAGGAGGAGGAGTGAGTATTTAATCAGGAGGAGGAGTGAGTATTTAATCAGGAGGAGGAGTGAGTATTTAATCAGGAGGAGGAGGAGTGAGTATTTAATCAGGAGGAGGAATGAGTATTTAATCAGGAGGAGGAATGAGTATTTAATCAGGAGGAGTGAGTATTTAATCAGGAGGAGGAATGAGTATTTAATCAGGAGGAGGAGTGAGTATTTAATCAGGAGGAGGAATGAGTATTTAATCAGGAGGAGTGAGTATTTAATCAGGAGGAGGAATGAGTATTTAATCAGGAGGAGGAGTGAGTATTTAATCAGGAGGAGGAATGAGTATTTAATCAGGAGGAGTGAGTATTTAATCAGGAGGAGGAATGAGTATTTAATCAGGAGGAGGAGTGAGTATTTAATCAGGAGGAGGAATGAGTATTTAATCAGGAGGAGGAGGAGTGAGTATTTAATCAGGAGGAGGAGGAGTGAGTATTTAATCATGAGGAGGAATGAGTATTTAATCAGGAGGAGGAGGAGTGAGTATTTAATCAGGAGGAGGAGGAGTGAGTATTTAATCAGGAGGAGGAGGAGTGAGTATTTAATCAGGAGGAGGAATGAGTATTTAATCAGGAGGAGGAGTGAGTATTTAATCAGGAGGAGGAATGAGTATTTAATCAGGAGGAGGAGTGAGTATTTAATCAGGAGGAGGAATGAGTATTTAATCAGGAGGAGGAGGAGTGAGTATTTAATCAGGAGGAGGAGGAGTGAGTATTTAATCAGGAGGAGGAGGAGTGAGTATTTAATCAGGAGGAGGAATGAGTATTTAATCAGGAGGAGGAGTGAGTATTTAATCAGGAGGAGTGAGTATGTAATCAGGAGGAGGAGGAGTGAGTATTTAATCAGGAGGAGGAGTGAGTATTTAATCAGGAGGAGGAGTGAGTATTTAATCAGGAGGAGGAGGAGGAGTGAGTATTTAATCAGGAGGAGTGAGTATTTAATCAGGAGGAGGAGGAGGAGTGAGTATTTAATCAGGAGGAGGAGGAGTGAGTATTTAATCAGGAGGAGGAGGAGGAGTGAGTATTTAATCAGCAGGAGGAGGAGGAGTGGGTGTTCAGCAGCAGCAGGAGGAGGAGGAGGAGGAGGAGGCCCTATTGACATACCTTGACACTTCTCCAAACTGCTGATAAATAACTCGAGGGGGGGGGTTTAGAGGTGTTAAGAGGAGGAGTAATCACCAGAAGAGAGGAGACGATGGTCTGGATTTCTAACAGAACTCCTCCTCCTCCTCCTGTTGCAGGAAAATGATCGCTGACATCTTCGGAGAGTCCGGAGACGAAGAGGAGGAGGAATTCACGGTGAGCTCAATAAACGTGAGGTAGAAGCTCGGACCGACTGCAGACTGTAGGAAGTTAAAGTCTCTCTTCTCCTCCTGCAGGGATTCAACCAGGAGGATCTGGAGGAAAAGAAGGAGGCGCAGGAGGAGCAGCAACAAGAGGAGTCCGACTCTGATGACGGAGTGGACCGCAGCGGGCAGGAGTGAGGACGCCTTCATTTATTATAGGAGGAAACGGCATGTAACAACGTAGAACTCCAAATGTATTCCTAAAGTCAGTTACTAAACATCAGGAAACTTTGAATGGAACAAGGCCGTTATTTAGGAGGTCAGTAACTGAAATGTGACTTTAAAGACTTCAATCCAACGGTAGAAAAGGAGGAAAAGGTAAATCACAAGTTCTACATATAATTAAATAATACCTCACTTTCCAACCTGAATTGAGTTATGTAAAAAGTAGAATTGGGAAGATGAGATGTCACGTAATAGAAACTACAAAGTAAGTCGTTACTAAAATCAAAGAACGCTCAATCAGCAACAAGAAAATACCATTTTACAACTTCAGTAAAATAGCTGTTAAATAAAACCACAGAAAATAGGAAAAAGATCGTAGTAAAATAAAACTGAATGGAAGAATTATCCCTTCAATAGGTCTGTCTGTTATGTGAGTGTTTAAAGATGCACACTAATAGGAGTGTTTGAAATGGCATCACAGTGCATCTCCCTGCTTGCTTTAGTTTTTACTCCACATTCAATCCTCTTACGAATAAACAACACTAAGTCAAACAGATACAGGGTTACAGGAAGTAAAAGATCCTAGTTGTTTATTTAAAGTGTTGATTGTCTTGCAGCATGAGCATGATGTCGGACTTCGACATCATGCTGGCCAAGAGGAAAGCCATGAACAGCAGGAAGAGGCGACACCGCGACGGGGGAACGTTCATCAGCGACGCCGACGACGTGGTCAGCGCCATGATCAGCAAGATGAACGAGGCCGCCGAGGTACAACCCCGCCACAATAAAAGCCTCCCCGCCACAATAAAAGCCTCCTGTGATCCTGACTCTGTTTCTCTGACAGGAGGACCGCACTCTGAACGCGCAGAAGAAACCGGCCCTGAAAAAGCTCACGCTGCTGCCGCACGTCGTCATGCACCTGAAGAAGTAAGAACAGATTACGTCCCTTAAAGCGTTATCTTCACTCCTGTAGTTAAGAGTGGAAGATGAGGCTTAATCAACTCTGTGTGTTTATGTATTAACGTGGAGAAAACGTACTTTATGAAAGTGGATAATACAGGTTCATTTTATACATAACAGCAGAGTTAGTTATTCTGAAATCAATCAATAAATGGATAAAAGTAACCCATGTTGTATACATGTTTTAATAACTATACAATCAGTCAAAGTAAAGTTCCTAAAGCAGTGCCTTTTGTCCCCCCCCCCCCCCCCCCCCCCCCCCCCCCCCCCCCCCAGACAGGACTTGAAGGAGACGTTCATCGACAGCGGCGTGATGTCGGCCATTAAGGAGTGGATCAGTCCTCTTCCGGATAAATCTCTCCCTGCTCTGAGGATCCGAGAGGAGCTGCTGCGCATCCTGCACGAGGTGAGGGAGAGACAAGGGACCACCGTGTGCTAGCTTAGCCCTGCAGACCAGATCTCACTGAGGAAACGAGCTTTAAAACGTCTTGTTGTGTTTCATACCGGACTAAGCTCCAGTTCAGAGCTGTTTTCGGTTTCATTTCGGACTGGGAAGTAAATGTCTGTATCGGGAGACTAGATATCGTCTTTTAGATATTGAGATGTGAAGGAGCATTCGTAATCATACATGTTGCTCAGTACACGCTCTAAATATCTAGACGTATAATCTCCTCTTCTCTTAGCGTGCCCTCGTTAGGACCCTCTCTAAAACCTGTGTCCTGTCCCTGCAGCTGCCCAGTGTGAGTCAGGAGACCCTGAAGCACAGCGGCATCGGACGCTCCGTCATGTTCCTCTACAAACACCCCAAAGAGTCCAGAGCCAACAAAGACCTCGCCCTGAAGCTCATCAGTAAGAACAACTCTGGCTTTTCAATCGGGGGGGGGGGGGTGGTCTTATACTGTCTTAGAGGAAGGGATTGTAGCTCTGCCGCTGGGAGGCTTAGCTCGGCTCCTGACCTGAGGACTGAGCTCGGCTCCTGACCTGAGGACTGAGCTCTGCTCCTGACCTGAGGACTGAGCTCTGCTCCTGACCTGAGGACTGAGCTCGGCTCCTGACCTGAGGACTGAGCTCGGCTCCTGACCTGAGGACTGAGCTCGGCTCCTGACCTGAGGACTGAGCTCTACTCCTGACCTGAGGACTGAGCTCTGCTCCTGACCTGAGGACTGAGCCCTGCTCCTGACCTGAGGACTGAGCGATGCTCCTGACCTGAGGACTGAGCGATGCTCCTGACCTGAGGACTGAGCTCGGCTCCTGACCTGAGGACTGAGCTCGGCTCCTGACCTGAGGACTGAGCGATGCTCCTGACCTGAGGACTGAGCCCTGCTCCTGACCTGAGGACTGAGCCCTGCTCCTGACCTGAGGACTGAGCGATGCTCCTGACCTGAGGACTGAGCGATGCTCCTGACCTGAGGACTGAGCGATGCTCCTGCATGGTGACCCAGACCAGGGAGGAGTGTTACTGATTTATTCTGACCTGTGTTCAGACGAGTGGTCGCGGCCCATCTTCGGCCTGACATCCAACTACAAAGGGATGACGAGGGAAGAGCGGCAGCAGAGAGACCTGGACCAGCAGATGCCTCAGAAACAGAGACTCAGGTAACACACATTTTGTCATCACACACACCTTTAGGGAACACTCCACCCACGCTGGAGAGGAGGGAGAGACCCCTTCCCCCCAGCTCGTACCGCTACCCTGACATCTGAGGTCGCTTCTACAATGCAGACCTATGACTCAGAGTGTGGCTCCCTGACGGACCACATGTGCTTACCTGCATCACTCAGAGGAGGCGGGCCTTATCTCCATGTAGAAACCAGTCAGCCAATCGAATGACAACATGGTGACACTGATTAGTACACATCCTGAGTTACTTCTGTCCGGCAAAGTAATTCAAACTGTTTCCTGACGGAGTTGGGTTTGATCTGGCTAACACTGACTCTCAGAATATCGTCCCGTGACATAAAGAAGAGAAGCAGCTTTATTTGGAACGCATTTATAAACAGATTTCTGTATGAATATGAGGAGCTCTGGTGGTGTTCAGATTCCTGCTATAACACCGTCACTGTCGGCAGGCGGAGCATCTGAAGCTGATTGGCTTTCAGAGACAGCCAATCACAAATTAATTAATAATATTCATTAATTTTGGTCACTTTGTGATGTCACTATGCTCTTTGGGTTGTGCAACCATTAGCCAATCACCAACCAAGGTAACCCCCCCACACCTGATCATCTGGATCTCCTCTTAGAGCACAAGTGTTTTCTTTAGACCAGTCAGCTCTCAGAGGGGCGTGGCCAGCAGCTCGTTAGCATTTAAAGCTGCCACACAGAATCAGCTGTTCAGGAACAGGGCTGATTAATGGTTTCATTAAATGGAAAATGTTCTTCCCCATAGCCCCTGTGACATTGCTCAGGCTGTGGGGGGGTTAGGGTCTGACTGCTATTCGTCTTTTTCGTCCCATCATCACATGTTTCTCCTGCAGCCTCTCCTCTCCTCCTGCTTGTTTTTACACTCTACCCTCTGCTTTTCATTCCCCTTCATCTCCTCCTCCTCCTCAGTCAGCCTCAGAAGGTGGAGAGAGAGGAGCAGCCTGACGTCTTCTCTCCACCGATCAGGTTCAGTTATTATTTGCATGTCTGCACTGCGAGCCCTGAGGTTTGAAGCGAGGTGCGGAGGCGTTCTGCAGGTCTCTGCTTTGAGTTTCATATCCAAACAAGACGCGACCCGAGTCCATCAGGTGCCGGGGTTAGCTATAGAGGTTAACGCTCACCTGCACACCCCGACAGGTTGATGGCATTAAATAAAACACACATGAGCCCAGACAGAAAATCACAAGCATGACTACGACACAGTGTTTTAAAGGGGGTGTCAGAGAACGGCTGCACGTCATTATTATCATTATTATTATCATTATTATCATCATCATCATCATCATCATCATCATCAGTATATACAGAATTAAGATAATGTTTGCACACTAACTGAAAGCCTCACTGCTGCTCTACCTTGTATTGTATCTAAGTAAATCTGGTCGGAGGCTAACTGCGTTTCCTTGGCTTGTTGTTTGCAAGATAACAATAAACTCTGTTTCCAGAGGCGGCTGTTTCAGAAGTGCTCCTCCTGTTTCTGAAAGCACTGTTATGTTGCTGCACCAGCTCTCCCTGCTGGCAGCTCTGTGATGGACAGACAGGAGTAAGATCTGAGGGGTCAGGTCTCTGGGTTCCTTTGCAGCGCTGACTAACCGCTGAGAGCTGGAGAATGCTAACGATGCTAACTGTGTGTGTGTGTGAGAGAGAGAGTGTGAGAGCCGGTAATAACCTGCTGTAGCTCCCCAAATCTCTGCTCGTGATGTCTCCAGCTGAGCCCAGAGCTCTCCCGTCTGTTGATGCTCGGCTGGATCTACACCCTGAAATAAACCCTCGTGTCTTCCTGTCTGTCTGCAGCTCGGGGGGGCAGACTCCTCGCAGAGATCTGGAGAAACAGCTGACCGGAGAGGAGAAGTGAGTCCCAGTTTCACACCTGATCAAATCTCCTGTTTGTTTGACTCAAAGGGATCAGAGTATTCCTCCTCTAATGGACCTCTAACAGAACACAAAGGGTGCAGAACTACTGTTTCTGAATCCTCCAGGGATTCTTCTTCTGCAGTTTTAAACCTTCTGCTTCATAAAAACACCATCAAAATATTTAATGTGAACATGAGCTTTAACCTTCTTCCCTGTGTTCACTTTTATTTATCAATATTTAATAATCACTTTCATATTGCTCACCCTTTGAAATGTTTGTTTACCTTATTGCTCTAAATGAGCTCCTTGTAATCAGTCTTGTTTACGTCAAAGATGTTCACCAACAAGGATTGTCCAGCATGTTTTCTAACTGCATGTTGAAGCAGCAGTGCCCTGGTGGACACCAGAGGAACAGCAGGTGTTTCACCGCAGTAAAGTGTGTGAGTTCAGGGTACACACACTTTATCGTAGCAGAGGAGAAGTCTTTAGAACAAACTTCTGTTGGAATTGATCCAACGGGCTCTGAATGCATGTCCCTTTTTACCATCCCCCTGAACCAGGGTCTTTGATGGTTCAGTAATAATATAATAACGTGCAGGCTCAGCATTATTATAACCTCCACTCCCCCCCCCCCCCTGCAGAGCTCTGAGACCCGGAGACCCTGGGTTCTGCGCCCGGGCTCGGGTCCCCATGCCCTCCAACAAAGACTACGTGGTGAGACCCAAGTGGAACATCGAGATGGAGTCCAACAGGGTGAGCACACGGTCAAAGCGTTTTGTATTCTGTGGTGTGGAGAAGAGATCCGACATCCCTGAGAGCGGGAAGGCTTCTCATCTCTGAAGGTTACAGATTCAGGTTATAAAACATATCTCTGTCATAGTTAGTGAGTAGCCCCCACTGGGGAACAGCTGCTGATCCCAGAGACCTGCAGGAGGTCTGGGTCTGGTTTGGACACGAAATGAGGTCACAATCTGGCCTGTGATTGGTCCTCTCAGAGCGGCAGTAAGAAGGGCATCAGCCGACTGGAGAAACACAAGCGCCGCATCGCCGACCAGAGGAAGCTGACCCGGCTGCAGGGCGCCGTGAAGATCAGCATCGAGGGGAACAGGATGCCGCTGTAGCTCCTGCTGACGCCTGCAGGGGGCAGTAAGTCCTGCTGCATGGTGTGCAGGAATGAGTCCTGAACCCGGATATGAGTCAGCGCTTCCTGTTCCTCCTGCAATGGATTCTGAATGTGCTTTTGGTTCTCCTGAAATGAGGTTAACATGAGCTGAAGAGATTCTTATTATGCCACATAAAACAACTCAGTAAACACACCCCCCCCCCCCCAAAACCACTGCTAACGAGAGTCTAAAGGTGACGCTGAACGCCATCAGCCCAACATTAGCCTCCTTTAGCTTAGCGGTGGTGACGTGAAGTCATGTGACCGTGCTGTAGTTCCTTTATAGCCCAACATTAGCCTCCTTTAGCTTAGCGGTGGAGACGTGAAGTCATGTGACCGTGCTGTAGTTCCTTTATAGCCCAACATTAGCCTCCTTTAGCTTAGCGGTGGTGACGTGAAGTCATGTGACCGTGCTGTAGTTCCTTTATAGCCCAACATTAGCCTCCTTTAGCTTAGCGGTGGAGACGTGAAGTCATGTGACCGTGCTGTAGTTCCTCTATAGCCCAACATTAGCTGCCTTTAGCTTAGCGAAGGTGACTTGAAGTCATGTGACCGTGCTGTAGTTCCTTTATAGACCAACATTAGCCTCCTTTAGCTTAGCGGTGGAGACGTGAAGTCATGTGACCGTGCTGTAGTTCCTTTATAGCCCAACATTAGCCTCCTTTAGCTTAGCGGTGGTGACGTGAAGTCATGTGACTGTGCTGTAGTTCCTTTATAGCCCAACATTAGCCTCCTTTAGCTTAGCGGTGGTGACGTGAAGTCATGTGACTGTGCTGTAGTTCCTTTATAGCCCAACATTAGCCGCCTTTAGCTTAGCGAAGGTGACTTGAAGTCATGTGACCGTGCTGTAGTTCCTCTATAGCCCAACATTAGCCTCCTTTAGCTTAGCGAAGGTGACTTGAAGTCATGTGACCGTGCTGTGCCCCCCCCCAGCAATCCCTCTCTAACCTGGTGTGATGCTTCTGTGTGTAACTCTGCATGAGTCTATGAACACAGAGATGATCTCCAGCTGTGGGCCCCCCCTGAGCCGTCAGCATCTTTTCTAACCCGATGTTTTGTTGCAGCACGGCCCGATGAAGAAGGGAATGTCCCGCGTCGACAAACAGATGAGGAGGATCGCAGATATTCGCCGCATGACGAAGCCGGGACACGCCGTGAAGATCAGCGTTCAGGGGAACCACATGCCGCTCTGATTTTAGCTCGTAGGATTTAGGCTTTTTTTTGTGTGTTTTTCCTGAATAACCCCAAAGACCTCCGGCTGCTCTTCCTGAGGTCCAATCAGAGGAGAAGGGACGAAGGATTCAAAGGGACTCCAAAATGATCCTCAGAACCAGAGATAGCTCAATGCTAACATAACAGGTTTACATGATCCCAATATTAGCTTATGTTTGCAGTGAGCACCATTAGCTTATGCTAGGAAGTTAACTAATGTTAGCACACTAGCATCATAAGCTTTAGCTTGGAGTTAAGTATGTTAGCAGTTAGCTACATCAGGTTAAGCTAATGCTAACATATTAGCTACATTGGCTTTAGCTGCAAGGTAAAGTAATGTTATATTTGTAAAGCTCAACACTTCATCTCAAGTGATATTTGTTCAGGATGTACTTTACCTCTCCTCTTGCTAGAGATTAGTGTCTGTTTTAACCCTCATTTGAAGGGAAGGAGACTGGGAAGTGAAGCCGGTTCAAACCGCTCTGGTTTTAAAGAACTGATTAAAAAACCTTTAGGGATCACTTTTAACTGTCATGAATAAAGACCTTCAGTTTGATGGACCCTGTAGAGGCGACAGTAAATCTCCTGTGCCTCAGAGTCAGATGTATCTTACTCCTGAAGAGATGGGGCTCGTCTGAGGATCATGTTGGGGACGTTTTGAGTTTTTTATCCTTCGGTTTTCTCTGAACGTTTCTAACGTTGGATTTGAGAACGAACTTTTCCCTGACGCCGTTTTTTGTTTTGTTTATGAAGGTCCTCCTTTTTGTCCCCTCTGCTGCCGTAGCGTCTCTGTACAGAAGTCTGAAACTGTTCTGGATCAGGTGAAACTTTTCTTAATAAAACTCTGAAACTCACCTGTGCCTCCGAGCTCTTCTTCACTCACGGGTAGGAGGCACCGTGTTTACCTTTAGTAACTCCTCAAGAGCCTTCTCTGGCGCTGCCCCCCCCTCTGGAGCTCACTGCTGCTTTCAGTCTGTAATTCATGTAGTTTTCTATATTTGAAGTGGTTTTAATTCTTTTTTAATCTGTAAAGTGAGAAACGCTCCATAAATAAAATCCATTATTGTTATAAAATCTATATATTTTACCAATACATTTAATTAAACAAGGGTTAACTTATATTGAGTGTTTCAAGGGTCTTCAAAGAAATGAAAATATGGCCTTTCTTGGTACAAATGTCCTAAATAAATACATAATGTGACATCTATGATTGTTCTTAACAGTTTCCTCTTAAGAGTCCCTCACAGGCTTCCACACTTATTATAATAAATGATTTTAGCTGTAATCATTCAGGGTATTTGTCCATAAACATGTTTCAGTAAACTCTCAGAAGAAATAGAAACTCCGCAGCGTGAACTTTTTATTTAATTTGAACAATAAGACAGCGAGAAGCTTTAAACAGGATCAGAGGAGCAGGACTCCACTGCACCGAGACTCAAAGGATCATAGCCTTCCTCAGGAGCACACACACTCTGATTTATTCTCCTGGGTCCTGACATTAAAATGCACTTACAGACGAATTAAATTCTCCGTTTCAGATTTCAGTTCCTCTCATGACCGCTTTAGTGCATGTCAATGGTCCGCAGAGGCTGAAATCCCAAAGTTCTGGAACATAGTGACATCACTACGTAACGTACTGATGTGCCCCCTCAGCAGGAGAGGACTCTTTAATTGAAGTATGAGTTTGGTTTTTGTCTCATTAAAGTCTGGCTCGGTGCCGTGGAGCTGCTGCAGGAACACAACCGGAGACACAAACTGGAGTCGTGTCAAGGGGTCAGCGTCGAGGTGAAGGACACCTCCAGTCAGAAGGGTGGTGGGGGGGGGGGGGGGGGGGGGGTTCTGTGGTGGTGCATTCAGGGGACACACTGAAAAATACTGCAGGGAAGTTCTATTATAACTGTCAGTGTTGAGTTCCTGTGGCAGGAGGCAAGAGTCTGAGCGAGCAGGTGTGGAAGTAAAATGTAACTATAGCAGGATTAAAAACGTCTTCACGAGTTCAAGCACTGAAAGTAAAAGCAGTTAATGTGCAGAAGAAGCCTCTCACATTATTGTCTTTAAATATGAATTTTCATCACAATTGAACTTCTTTAAAAACTGCTGGGTAGTGCTTATGATTTATTCATCAACAGGATTTTGTATAATTATCCCTAATCAGTAAAAAAACTAAACAGTAGAGAATATCACATCTGAGAAGTACAAGTACAAAGTCCTTTAAGGGTGAAAACATTTACCGATTCTCTAAGGATTTCTCATTGTGAAAGTTTAGAGGATTTCAAATCCGTTTGAGTCGTTTCCATTAAGACGTAAACCATTATTTTGGTCCTGACTTCCATTGACACGTTTACAGAGCAGCACCTGAATGCACCATCATTCATCACTGTGGGGGGGATGATTGACAGGTGGGCGTGGCGGTCAGTGATTGGCTGGGTCATGCATCGAGGTGATTCCTCTGCAGAGAAAAGAACTGTTTGAATAAACTTTAAGGAAACCTTTCAGTGTGTCAATGACGCACCTGGGCAGAGGGGCGGGACTTATAGAGGGGGTATAGCGTCACCGGGCGGGGAGGGGCCTACCCTCGGCCGTTCGGGAGGCGACTCATCCCGATCCGGTCGATGGGGGGCGGGTTCACTCGTTGCCGTGGCAACTCTGACACCTTTCTGTAAAACAATAAAAAGATGGACGTCTTTAAGATTTCTGAAGAAACATCGACAGCTGAAGGTACATCGAGAGCTGAAGGACCCCCCCCCCGTACCTCTGCTTGGTAGCTCCCTGTTTGGTTTCCATGGAGCTGATGGACAGGCGGTCCAGGGGGGCGCTGTTGCCAGGGAAACTCCTCTTCCTCTTCGGCTCCATGACGTCATTCTCCATCCTAACTAGCTCATCGAACCGGAGCAGCTTTGCCGTTAGCTCCTCCCCCTCCTTCACCCCTCCATGACGGGGGCGGAGACCCCCCAGTCTCCTGGAGGTGGGCCAGTCTAAATGCTGGAACACAACACGTCCCAATACTTTACATCAGCAGGAGAGGACTCTTTAAGTAGAGACACTACATACTGATATACACCTGAACATCAGCAGGAGAGGACTCTTTAAAGTAGAGACTCTACATACTGATATACACCTGAACATCAGCAGGAGAGGACTCTTTAAAGTAGAGACACTACATACTGATATACACCTGAACATCAGCAGGAGAGGACTCTTTAAAGTAGAGACACTACATACTGATATACACCTGAACATCAGCAGGAGAGGACTCTTTAAAGTAGAGACTCTACATACTGATATACACCTGAACATCAGCAGGAGAGGACTCTTTAAAGTAGAGACTCTACATACTGATATACACCTGAACATCAGCAGGAGAGGACTCTTTAAAGTAGAGACACTACATACTGATATACACCTGAACATCAGCAGGAGAGGACTCTTTAAAGTAGAGACTCTACATACTGATATACACCTGAACATCAGCAGGAGAGGACTCTTTAAAGTAGAGACACTACATACTGATATACACCTGAACATCAGCAGGAGAGGACTCTTTAAAGTAGAGACTCTACATACTGATATACACCTGAACATCAGCAGGAGAGGACTCTTTAAAGTAGAGACTCTACATACTGATATACACCTGAACATCAGCAGGAGAGGACTCTTTAAAGTAGAGACTCTACATACTGATATACACCTGAACATCAGCAGGAGAGGACTCTTTAAAGTAGAGACTCTACATACTGATATACACCTGAACATCAGCAGGAGAGGACTCTTTAAAGTAGAGACTCTACATACTGATATACACCTGAACATCAGCAGGAGAGGACTCTTTAAAGTAGAGACTCTACATACTGATATACACCTGAACATCAGCAGGAGAGGACTCTTTAAAGTAGAGACTCTACATACTGATATACACCTGAACATCAGCAGGAGAGGACTCTTTAAAGTAGAGACTCTACATACTGATATACACCTGAACATCAGCAGGAGAGGACTCTTTAAAGTAGAGACCTACATACTGATATACACCTGAACATCAGCAGGAGAGGACTCTTTAAAGTAGAGACTCTACATACTGATATACACCTGAACATCAGCAGGAGAGGACTCTTTAAAGTAGAGACTCTACATACTGATATACACCTGAACATCAGCAGGAGAGGACTCTTTAAAGTAGAGACTCTACATACTGATATACACCTGAACATCAGCAGGAGAGGACTCTTTAAAGTAGAGACACTACATACTGATATACACCTGAACATCAGCAGGAGAGGACTCTTTAAAGTAGAGACACTACATACTGATATACACCTGAACATCAGCAGGAGAGGACTCTTTAAAGTAGAGACTCTACATACTGATATACACCTGAACATCAGCAGGAGAGGACTCTTTAAAGTAGAGACTCTACATACTGATATACACCTGAACATCAGCAGGAGAGGACTCTTTAAAGTAGAGACTCTACATACTGATATACACCTGAACATCAGCAGGAGAGGACTCTTTAAAGTAGAGACACTACATACTG
>NC_086366.1:554017-559017 GCF_036324505.1 Eleginops maclovinus
TTTCTTAACACCTCGCCTCCTTCAGAGTTTCTTAACACCTCGCCTCTTTCAGAGCTTCCTAAACTCCTTGCTTCCTTCAAAGCTTCCTAACACCTTGCCTCCTTCAAAGCTTCCTAAAACCTTGCCTCCTTCAAAGCTTCCTCCAACACCTCACCTCCGTCCCCCTCAACCCTTCTCCTCGCCTCCTTACACCTTGCTTCCTTTTCCTTCCTCTCTTTCCTTGCCTGCTCCTCCTCAACCCTCATCTCCTTCCTTGCTTCCTAACTCCATGATTGGGCGAGCAGGTAATAAACCAGTATTCCACGATGTTTCAGACGATATGAAACTGTAATCAGCATCATGAGGTGCTTAAACTCCAACAAAGGGAACAACACTTTCTGAATCTCTTTGTTGCGTTACAGATCGGACGTCAACCACTCGTGTTTCCTCTCTCTCTGCTAGGGAGCGGTTCTCTGATCGGAGGCGCTCTGTAGAGGAGATGAAGTGGCAGGGTTCCTGCTCTCAGAGGTTCTTCACTACTTCTTAACACCTTGCCTCCTCTTCATAATTGTTTTCAACACACAAAAGGCCGTTGGTCAGACTGAGACGTGTCTCTCCTGTGGGACTTTGTCTGAGTGATGGTACTCCAGCAGACCCTGATCCCCGTTCTCCTGACTCTGAATGCGTTCAGAATAAATCATCCCGAGAGTTTTTCTTGATCTCTGTCATTTGAACTGAACGTGTGCTTTAATTAGCCTGAGCGATGGAGGGTATATTTCATGACTTCTTCTTCTTCTTTGTGTTGTCCGTTGCTAGGAACCACCAGCCCCCTCCCCGATGCACGCCCCCCGTAGGATTGGGTCATTGAGAAAACACACCTGGTTAGTAATAGTAATGACACCGCAGCTAACACGCTAATAATGACGGAAAAACCCCAAACTGTGTCCGCTCGACCTTTAATTAGTGACCAGTGATGTCATGCCCCCCCCACGACCTCACCCTCACCTTACCCTTTACCGTCTCTATGGGAACACAGCAAACGCATTTCAATGGTAACTGTTATTTTTCAAGGCTGGAAGAAGGACTCAGACTTTAGTAAAGGAGGTCACAGAACAAGCATCATTCAGTGAACCCTCAGAGTCTGTGCTATTGTTGAAGTCTGTTCCTGAACTTTCTGGAGCTTGTTCCTCAAATAGAAGTTCTTCTTACGTTAGAGACCTTTTATTTATTATTATTAGTTGTTAGCTGTAAGTACGTAGTTGTTAGCCGTTTAGCAGGAAGCTGTTGTGTCCATTACTTGTTAGTTGTAACTTCTTAGCTCTTAGCTGCTAGCGACTAGTTTTTAGTTGTAAGTTGTTGGAGGATAATTGCTAGCTTTTGGCTCTTAGCTATTAGTTGCTAACTGTTCGCTTTTAGCTATTAGCTCTTAGAGGTTAATTTCTAGCTTTTGGGGGTTAGTTGCCAGCTGTCAGCTGTTAGTTGCTAACTGTTGGAGATAGTTGCTAGCTGTTAGCGGAGTGAGGTTTGAGTTGGCTGCTGAAGCTGGACGGGACTCGGCTGCCTTCATGCTAAAGTTTGACCTCACATGAGCTGCTGTTGAGGTGAGGATAGGGTCACAGGTGAGTCATGACTCTGGCTCTCGTTATTTTTGGGCTTTAAATTTGGACCGGCTTCCCTCCTTATTTCCCTGAAGCAGCGTGGACAACACGAGGAGCGATGGAGAGACTAGCTGAGCCAACAGGTCCAAAGCCAACCAGGGTTCAACCCTCAGCAGGGCCTCTGGTGACAGGGTGATCTTCAGCTGGGGAACATCTCTGACACCCAGCCCTAAAGATGTGAGGAATCAGAGGATCCAGATAGAGATCTACTGCACATTTTTAAAGGAACTGGCTGCTGATATTCTTTCTGCCTCGAGGATAATGTATGAAGATTGAACTCAAAGCCGTATGTTGAGGCTCACAGTCAGATGGTTTCCTATCATATTTAGCATGCTGTTGGGGACGGCAGCTAACCTCTTCCGAGGTTGATGTTCGCAGATAGATTCAGACATGTCTTATGAATGTTCTTTTGGATCTGGATCAGCTCTGAAGTGTACTGCGCTGATGGCCGTATCAGATGCATTTGAATCACTGGTAGAAGAGTACAAGTACCAGTGGCTCCACTGTGGCTTCATGGAGTTCACTCTGCCAGTGGAGGAGACGTCAGCGGAGGAGCAGAAAGAGTTGCTCACCGGTTCCCTGCAGGCTCTGAGCCTCCGCCCTGCTGACTCTGCAGTCCTGGCGTTGGGATCACAGCTGATGCTTCTCTGAGGTCACATGACTCACATCTTCTCCCGGCCAAATCAAGCCTGCAGGATTCCCTCTGGATGCTCCTCGCCTCCCCCCACCGAGCGCTGTGTTTGCTCTGAGTTTCACTCTGAGGTGAACTCTCCAACCGTCGCTCTGGCTCTGCATCTCGCAGACAGCTTTCCCAGCACAAGATACTTTAAAACACCATGTTCAATACGACCAGCGCGACTCGGACCAGCACTACTGGGACCAGAACTACTGGGACCAGCATGACTGGGACCAGAGGGCTGTTAAGGTCACACACAGATGTCTCCCCTCAGAGATTATACATCAGAGCTTCTTCTTGCTTTCAAATCAAACCCAGAAGAAGCTCTGTATGGAATCTCTCTTCCATCACCAAGTCTCTGCAGACGTGTGTGTGTGTGATAATGAGAGCTGGACAGCCCCACGGAAAACACACACAGGGGGGTTACAGTCCTTCCTGACCGGTAGTCGACCCAACACACACACACACACACACACACAAATTACCCTCACTTTCCCCCAATTACTGAATGTGTGTGTGTGTGTGTGTGTGTGTGTGTGTGTGTGTGTGTGTGTGTGTGTGTGTGTGTGTGTGTGTGTGTGTGTGTGTGTGTGTGTGTGTGTGTGTGTGTGCGTCAATGAGCCGTGTGATTGGCTCATTACTGAGTAAACAAACACACACCTCTCTTCCCGTTTCCCAGCATCCCTCGGGAGTGCTCGGACACTTTGAGCCGGGTTCGGTTTCCTCTTCCAAACTTCCAGAGCTGATCCTCCGACCTGCGGCTCCGGAAGCAGAAAGCAATCAGAAACACATTTTCACTTTCTGCTCGTCAGGGTGAGTCACGGAGGTCCTGCTCACTTCACAGCAGCTGATTGCTGAACGCTTGTTCTGCAGGGTTAGTAAAGTAGGTTTACATGGAATCTGCTTTGGTGTATAACGGCTCAAACACAGCCACAGTCACAGGTTACTGAACCCCTCCTTTATATTGAATACACACACAAAGGAACAGTAAACCTGCACGCAAACAGTATTGAAATCCGGGTTACGATACAAACAAAATGATTGAAGTTGTATCGTATTTATTTTGTAGGGCAAAGAAATGTCACAAATGGGATGTTAGTGTCTCTATGTGCTGATTATGGGTCGGTTGTATTGTTTGGGCGGTGGCGATTAAAACACCATAATTCACAAAGCTGTTCTTTTACTGGAGCCATACCTTCATCAAAGGCTACTTCAAGCCGGACAGGAGAGGTCTACTTGAGTCTATGTGTGTGTGGAAACTGAGTCTCTGGGATCTCCTCAAGAAACAGAACCCTGGCTTTAAGGGTCAAATCTTTCCTAAAAACTCCTGAAGCCTCAGAAGTCCCACATTCAACGAAATGTCAGATTAAAAACTGGTGACTGGACTCCAGTTATCATCTCTAATGTGCACGTCTGGAACATGGTGACATCACTGTGGAACACTCGCGCTCCTATTGGCTAGCACTCCAACACATGGTACGTGGTAGGCTTAGGGGCGGGACATCTCTAAGCGGTTGATCCATCACAACAGAGCCGGCCAGCTAACCAATCAGAGCAGACTGGGCTCTGGTTTCAGACAGAGGGTGAAAAGAGGAGCTCCTTCTGATCTCTCTGACCTCCAGTGCTCCGTCTTTAACCTCTCTCTCTCTCTCTCTTCATCCTCCTGCGGTCATCACAGTGCTGAAATGTGCCAATTGACCAATCAGAATCCAGTATTCCACTGAGCCGTGTGATAAGTACACCTGAACCTAAGGCTTTAAGAAAACACACTAATGGATGGCGCCGTGTTTTAATGGCCTTTGAAGAAAATCTGAGAGCCTTTTATTTATCTTTAGTGAAATCTGACGTTGGACACGTTGAAGCGTCCTGTCTGCGACTCCACATGTGTCAGCGTGACCTTCAACACGTCTGCAGGATCTGTTTGATCGTCCCATTATCTCCAAGAGGATCAAACTCTAAGTACTGTCTGACAGAGCCGACAGCTTTGAGCATCTGAGACTTCACATCAGACACAACGCTGTAATTACCAGATTTCAGAGAGGATGATTGACAGCCACGTGCTGCATGCCAAGTGCCGCCCCCCAGACACACAGTGTGCAGGACCGTAATGGTTTCACGAAGGACTGAAACACACCAGCATGCAACCATTGCTGTGTGTGTGTGTGTGTGAGATGATGGATATGGGCCAGAGTCCCCAGTGAGCGTGCTCAGACAGAGTAAAATCGACCAATCAGAGCGCTGCTGTCCTCAGGAGGGGGCCTCAGATACCTGCCAACACACACACACACACACACACACACAGACACACACACAGACACACACACACACACACACACACACACACACGTACACACACACACACACACACACACACACACACACACACACACACACACACACACACACACACACACACACACACACACACACACACACACACACACACACACACACACAGGAATGAACTAAATGAATTCAACACTTTTTTCTTACTATTTATTTAGTTTATTCCAATTGATTTATTCTAGGTGTCTCTTGTTAGTGTTGTTCGCTAAATGAATTCAGGACAGCTTTATTTCATTTCAAATTGGAATTTTCATATGAAAGTACGTCTTACACAATCACCGTGAAATTGTGAGCAGATGCTATGGACGGTTAGTGGGACCAGAGCTCCCAGTGGAGAGGGA